>NW_027267472.1:0-77007 GCF_963676685.1 Mytilus edulis | reverse complement strand
CCCATCTTCTCCTTTCTCCTACCCCTGTTCTCCTTTCTCCCATTAGAATAAAACATCTCCTTTTGAGATATTTTTTCTTGAAATATAAGAAAAAAATTTTAAAAGGAGAGATATTTTATTTTTTCTCCTTTCTCTAACTTTTTCTCCTTTCTCCCAGCCTTCCTCTCCTTTCTCCTACCCCCTTTCTCCTTTCTCCCACCCCCTTTCTCCTTTCTCCTACCCCCTTTCTCCCCGTCTCCCTTACGCCTGTCCTCCCCCTCCAATACGGCAATAGTGAATAATCAACAATAAGGGATTCTACACTTCAAGAGGATTTTCCAACTGAAGTGGTTCATCTGGTAAAGGTGGAAAATACGGGGGGGGGGAGGGGTCCGCCACTGTCTCACCATTCCTCCATAATTATTTTTATGGTTGTGTTTCCTATTCTTATCGTTGCGTTTTGTTGTTAGCGCCTTATGACAAATCCATTAAATATGTGCATGATGTGTACACTGGTTTTGCTGACGTATCTATTATACAATAAACTGCATATCGGAATCGGTTTTTGAGATCCGGATTGGACACGACTGGTGTGCGACTAAACCCGAGACTCGCCGAGCGTTTTACACTCCTACCTAGGAGTCTACTCCCGTATTCGGAAGAAGAAATATTTAAAATTTAACTGTCGAGAGTGGATAAATATCGTATTACACGAGATTTGGTGGTGGAATCTGTTTATCTAATGATTTTCTAACAATACGCAGGCAAACTTATTCCTTCTTTGCGACTGATCTGCAAAAAGATGTGTTCTTTCTATGTGATGTCATCAGGCATGGTCGCCTTTTTTTTCATGCCGTCACAATAGGAAATTCGGAGGAAAACAAGAAAATTCGACGTCATAATCGGATTTTAACCAATGAAGAACTGAGATCAAACGAAGCACACGTGGATTTTTTTTATACAATGGGTGCACTAGAAAGGGATAAATTGACTAAAAATTAGAGAAAAATATTTATAAAACTTCTGAGTAGTTGCTATTGTAGAGGGGGAGGACAGGGGGTACCCTTCTCCCTTCTTCCACCCCTCTTCTCCTTTCTCCTACCCCTCTTCTCCTTATTTTTTTTTTAATTTACCGGAAAAAAGAGAGATATTTTATTTTGTCATATTTTATTTTTTTGTCCAACTTTTTCTCCTTTCTCCCAGCCTTCCTCTCCTTTCTCCTACCCATTTCTCCTTTCTCCCACCCCCTTTCTCCTTTCTCCTACCCCCTTTCTCCTTGTCTCCCTTACCCCTGTCCTCCCCCTCATTGTACGTATTTTAAAAAATAACGATTTTTTAAAATAAAAAACAAATAAAATAATTGTTGAAACTTCATTTAAAAAAAACGGCTATTTTTAGGTTGTCCCGCGTAACATATTTCAGTTATTGTAACCACTAAACTATGATTTTCGTCAAAACTATTTAATATTTTGAAAAACGTGTTTTTCCATTATTAAACAGAATAGTTCCTCCATTCCTTTATGCATTTTTATGACGTTATGATGACGTCATAGAAAAAAAAACGCGTTCAATACTAAAAGGGCAAATCTGTCCCGCGGGAAAAAAAATTGGGATTCCAGATTTGAGAATCAAAAAATATTTATCTAAAATGAAAAAAGTGTAGTATTTGTATTTACTACATCAATGTTAATTTGCTTAATTTTATGAATTTAAAGACAAATATCCTGAAACATGATATATGGTAATTTATGAGCGATTTTTCAAAGGCTTACAAGTTTGTCGCACCGCCATTTTTTAACTTAAAAACGAACTCAACTCAAATTTACGTCCATTGTTTGCTTATCACTGCTCTTATAATGGTAGAATTTATGATTTTTTAAAATGTTATTTTTCTTAAATTTTCAAAAAACTGAAATACATCAATTTTCGATAAGTAGTTAAAAAGCACCGTCGATTTTGCCGAGTCTTACAAGAATGTCGCACTTGCTTAAAAACAACGTTTCAGTCGAATTTTCGGTTTGAACGTTACGAAATATTCGCGACGTTGTGTTACGCTTACATGTACGAACATATCGCGCGTAACGCCTTAGACATATCCTATCATATATTTTTTTCACTATGTCTGACGGTATTTTGTACAGAATATTCTACAATCAGACAAAACTATATAAAACATAATTGAAAATTTTAAGATGTGCAAATCACAATGACATTGGTGTCCTGTATACTGACAGTGTAGTATATTCTTCAGGATGACAGTGTTCAATGATTTAATTGTTTGCATCTTTTTGTTGACGGTTTACCGTAGCGGTTGTTCAGGTGCAGAATGGTCGTTCGTTTAGATTAGTTGCCCTTGGAAAAACGCGTACACAATATTTTCCCAAAAGGTGTAAAGCAATTTTCAAAAACATTTTTTAATGTGTGGCAACATGTCAACATGTCATATTTGCTGTATTTGAAGATGTTTTTGATAATCAAATATCAAATGTGTATTTATTTGCCCTTGTGAAAAAATAAATTTACCAATATCTGTCTAATAGACCACAATAGATAAAAATATAGCTTGACTGTACACTAGACAGGTCTGTGCCGATGATTTGCCATTAATTTTGTATATAGTGTACGGAAGTCATCGGGGTCGTTTGACCTCCAAAAAAATAGAAACACAAAATTAATATGCTACTACGTTACACAAATCCCTGAGTGTAAATCTGATGTCAATTTATATTTCCCAATAGATGTACATGTATATGTATTAAACGAGTACCAAGGTCCTAGCTGTAATATATACCAAATGAATGTGGTCTATGGTCCAATATCCAAAATCTAAATACAAGGTTAGATTCAGCATATCATAGAACCCCAAGAATTCAATTTTTGATGAAATCAAATAATGTCAATTTTAGACCTTTTAGACCTCAATGTGGACCAATTTGATAACCAGGACCAAATATTAAAAATCTAAATACATGATTAGATTCAGCATATTGAAGAACCCCATATATTCAATTTTTGTTAAAATCAAATAAAGTTAAATTTTGGACCCCGATTTGGACCATCTTGAAAACTGGGCCCATAATCAAAAATCAAAGTACATGTTTAGATTCAGCATATCAAAGAACCCCAAGAATGCAATTTTTGTAAAAATCAAACTAAGTTTAATTTTGGACCCTTTGGACCTTAATGTAGACCGATTTGAAAGTTCGAGGCAATTTGGACTGCAAATGGAAAATGAAGGTTAATTGGATATGGACCCTTCAAAGAGCTGTTACAATGGTTCTTATCTTGCAGTGACCGTAGCACTCTCTACACGAGGCATCGATTTACAGTATGTATGAAAATTTAATTGGTCTATACTTTAGGTTCAAATAATATGAACCTCATGAAGACAAAGCCTTCCAAACTATTTATGGCAATACATTAATTTATCATATCTGGGTATATGTAGGTAGAATAGTTTTGCACTTCCAGTCTTGAAGTAGTGTTGATGTGTATCTCAAGAAAACCAAGGCTGTCCAAAGTTGTGATGATAATACTTAGAATCCCAGTTGCTTACAAAGTATGTGTATATTTCTTTCACCACAAAGTATTTCTGTTAACAACTTAGTATCACTGTTCTCAAAGAAATTCTAATAACTTTCTAATATCTAAAAATGTTTGCACTAGCTGTTTCCTCTCTTCTTTTTTTAAGAAAATTGTATTCTTTGCTATATGTACCAACTGCTTCTTTTTTGCGTAAATATACTTTTCTAAACCAGTGAATGAATTTCGTTCAAACAAACTTCCACAAATTAATTGGGTTTTCGCTTAGCAAATATTTGACTGTTCATTGCTATATATGGGGAGTGTATATGGTGTATCCTCCATTTCTTCTAAAATTTTAGAATTTATTGAAACTTTCTTAGATTAATTCTTAACCATGTTAACTATATAATACCGTTGTATAATTTGTTTTTTTCCTAATGTGAATAGGCGTTGCCGTCAGTTCATATTGTTTTTCAGAAGATTGGTAGAAGATTATTTCTTTACCCTTTTAAAGTATATGTGCTTTTGAGACATTTTCTGACTCCTGTCCTGTTCAAAAGTTTGAACGATAAGCTGCAGATTCTTTTTGTTATCAGGGGGTCTCATTGGGGTGTGCCGATCCCGGATCCCGCTTACTGTTTTGTCACATTCCCGTTTCCCGCTTACACTATGTACGTAAGCAATTCTCATTTTTTTGTCATTTCCTGGATCCCGCTAGACCTCATTTCCCGTTTTCACGACACAATAATTTGACTTTCACGTTTCACGCTTACAAAATAATCGGCAATCCCGCGTCACGCTTAGACCCCAATGAGACCCATTTATCATAAAACTTGTCCTAGATTTTTTCTAAAGATTTTGATTGATTGGTATAGGCTTGCGAATTATGTGGACAGTTTTTTTTTTAATTACCATTGCTTACCATGCATGTACATATTGTATATGTCACATGCCTTTTTTCCTCTCACACAATGCTTTGAAGGGTACATAGAAACAACTTATATCAGAGGTTAAATCAGCAATGTCTTGGGCTCATAGGTTAAATCAGCTTTATCTTGGACGAGTTCAAAAATCAGTGTGGATTACTTACTTTAAAAAGAATAATGCCCGTTGAAACATGAACTATTTGGGAAATTGTATACTAAGCGCTCTCATGTGTACAACTCTTGCCATATTTTTTTTTATGAAATAATGATTTCACCCAACAAAGGTAGGTGTGTTATACATCATGGTGTAGAAAATCTATTTATATTTATAACATTTTAGTGGGGAAAACAAGCGGAAATGGAAATATAAGGGAAGATCACAAATTAAAAGGGTTTCCTTGTTAATGGTTTTAAGTATAATGTTATGTTTGGATTACCTGCTTTTAAATTATAATGTATAAAGAAATGTTGTACTGTCTTAAGGTGATTAGCTGTCATTGTATTTTTAGAAGTAACTGGTGTATTATGCATGATTGTTCTACCTCTGCTGTGCACGTGCTTAATGGCAATACAGCAAAAAACAGCTGTAAATGCACAATGTTAGGATCATATAGTGAACAGTGAAAATAAGTATTAACAAGAATGTGTTCATAGTACATGGATGCCCCACTCGCACTATCATTTTCTATGTTTAGTGAACCATTAAAAAAGGGGGTAAAAAATCTAATTTGGCATTACAATTGGAAAGATCATATCAAAGGGAACATGTGTACTATGTACTATTTCATGTGGACCATGCAATTTGGGTCAAAAGTCTGAGTTAGCTTTAAAATTAGAAAGATCATATGATAAGCAACAAGTGTACTAAGCTTCAAGTTGATTGGACTTCAGCTTCATCAAAAACTATACCTTGACCAAAAACTTTAACCTGAAGCAGGACCGATTCTATTTGAATGAATTAATGTTGATGATCATTAATGACCCATCCAATAAACGGATAACCTAGAACAACAGATTGTGACACCTGATGTTACTGTTGATTAGCTTGGAGTCGTAAAGAAAGCCAGGTAAAATTTCGTTATTGGCGGATCATATCAATACGAACAAAATAATATACAATCCATCTTCAAAAAAAGGCAGGGCGCCCTGGAAACTGTACAAAGGGCACAGGGCGGCACTCGGGTAAGGGCGGGTGGACCGCCCTGTGAAAAGGACTAGCTTGAACACTGTCCATACACCAAATATAGTTGATTTATTGCATGTAGTATGTGATATTAGAACATTGATATTGAATTGAAAGTAAAAGGTTCAATGGGCCGGGTGTTTTATATATTATATATCATATCCATTTTACAATATCTTAACATTTAGATACAAAATGAAACATATTGTGCGCCATGTGGGAGCTTACATGTGTCACTCTATGCGCCATTTCTGAACAAAAAGCGCAATTTTCAGGTCTCGTAGCCCAGCTGGCTACTGATCTTTATAAGTTAATCTCTACCTCTGAGATCATCATCTTCCCACTCACTGGATGTATAACCCACATCAATGGTTTAATAGCTTTAGATTTTCAGTAAGAAATAAATTTAAAGATACCTTTGTGCCCTGTAACATAATTTTCAACTTCAAAAATTAAAAAACTAATGCTAAACAGCCTATACAAGTCCTTGTTCTATTAAAGTGTATCAATCCCAATCCCAATCGGACAGAAAGTCACAGGACAAAAAGTCACAGGACATAAAGTCACAAATTAGGTAGGACAAAAAGTCACAGGACAAAAAGTCACAATTAATCCTTCGACAATTGTTTGAATATATAAAAGAAAGATCTTGAAATATTATCTTTTTATTACATCTATTCATTTTGAAGTGTAGGACATTGTTCATAAGCTTTGTTAAATAAAAAAATAGTAAATTTTAATCATTCAAAAATTATATTTCTTGGCACCATGAAGCCATTTAAGTACCATGTCATGATGACATCTTGTTTTCATAACAATTATTTGATCATTATTGATATTTATTGAATAATTTTTAATTACAAAGTTGCTTTAAGTTTAACACTTCAAGAAAAAAACAAAACTTTTATTTTTTAAATTATTTTTTCTTGCTTTATAAAGAAAAATATTCTAAAAACTAAATTGTGACTTTTTGTCCTGTGACTTTTTGTCCGTGACTTTTTGTCTGTGACTTTTTGTCCTGTGACTTTCTGTCCTACATTCTTTTGTACACGCTATGGTTAAAAAAAATTTCAAACATCAATGACTTCATCAAATCTTAATCAAATCATTTGAAACTTGGATAGCAGCTTCTTCATGATCAAGAGATATAGCATGTTTCAAAACTAAATTTTGAGAAAAAAAAAAGATTTTCTTTCTGAATTTCACTGGTAATTGGAATAAGTTTTTTGCACTTTACATTTAGGTTCAGTCTGTAGTTAAAGTTCTTTAAACATCGTTTACTTTATCGGCATGTCTCTTTGGAATTCCTTCTAAATTGGATCGAGGCACCTTTATGATCAAGAAATTGTACCTAAAAATATTTATCTATTTTTCCACAATGTACTGATAAATGGACTTAGGTTTGTTTTTTTTTAATTTTTTTTTTTGCATTTCACATTAAAGGGTAGTGTATTGTTAAAGTTTTTAATTATCAATATTTATATCAAACCTTCATGAAACTAACTGAAACTAGTACCAAAGCTTTTAGTGATAAAAGTACAGTGTTTTTATCAAAATTTAACAACAATATAGATTTTTCCAAAATTGATTGATAATAAGACTTATTTTTTGTCAATTTACATTCTGGTACAGTCTGTTGTAAATCTTTCCGTCATCAGAGACTCTTATTAAGTATTATGAGGTGGGGAACATTTTTCTTCAGGACAGTTTTTGAAGATCAACAAATTAAGAGTTACATGTTATCACTGATTCCATGGAACCTTAACGAATTTTTATAGTATGGATTTATTTTTCCAAAGGCCACATCTGTCTAACCCCTCGCATGCATATGCACCAGTTCAAAGGCAGGAAAATATTGGCCATGGGTACATTTAGTAGTTCTATTTTGTATGTTTGTTGATGTTGTGACAAACTAATGTGTTATACTGTTCGATATATATTTTTTTTAAATCTTGTCGGGGTCATTCAGAGCTTGATACCCTGTTGAAAAACTTGAGGTGACCACAGTGAATTTGTGTCTTGTATTATGACCGTTTTTTATTCATGCCTATGCCGTTCTAAGCCAAGTCACCATTCATGCAAAAGTTACCTTTATCAATGAGCAAATTTGAAAATACTGATCATATACACCATTGGAAAAATAAAACCATATTATAAAAAACACTCCAGGTATTCTTCCTCTATTTTTACAAATTGAGATGCAAATGGTAAAGTTATACCGAAAATAGAGAAAAATCAAAAAGGCAGACACCGCATTGCTTTTGCAATGTCGACTGATTCAGGTAAACATGATAATTAAGGTCTCCAGAAAGACGATTTCAGGTTTTGATGTATAACTGAAACTTGAAACAGTCATTTCACGTGATAGTATAGAGAAATGAATTTGCCACAGAATAGCATTCTCTGATTTTTAAAACAATTTGAGTAAGAGGTTTTAATTTACACACTTACCTCTAATTGATCTAAAATGTATCTCTCTCATTCAGCTCCGGATGTCTCTCTCATTAATTTCTTTGCATCACATTTGGTGGTGAATGAGAGAGATTGGTAGGCGTGAAATTGCGTCATGAAGTGAAAAATTCTGCGGTAGATTTCTATAAAAACAAAAATTACCCAACTTTTAGAGCAAAATTTCTGTACTTTGGAATAAAACTCTCTGTCAAAAAACTATATCATCCCATGCAGGAATCTTTTCTCTTTAAAATTTTCGGATTAATCAGATGAAGCATTTTTGAGTTACTGTACGACATTCAAGAAATATGGCATTTTTTTAAAAATCAAAGTCCCATAACTCTGGACACATCGCAAAATTGGAAAAAAAAAAGGTAACCAGACATTACCAGCCTAATTTTAAAATTTCAGTTCAATTGGATGAAGCATTTTTGAATTCATGAACGACATACAAGAATAAAGAGCTTGGCCGAGTGCACCATGATATGACCGCAATGATCGACAAGTGTTGACACACTTCTAAAGTGGACACAATAATATGTTTGACACAGTAATTTGCTGGACACAGAAATTTCATTAGTACTAAAAAGCACCACTTTGGCCCTTAATAGGTTGGAAAAACTGCAAGTCCTAGCTAAAATTCTCTGTTGGAAATTTCATAAGGACTCTAAAGAAAAAAAAAACCTTTGAAATTGGACGAGAAATAAAAAAGTTTGTTTTTTGGGATTGAGCACCACTTTGGCCCCAAATAGCTCGGAAACGGTACAAGCTACGTTAAATCCTTCGAGACTCTATCAGTGCAGAAGTTCATAAGGAAAACAATGAAAAAATCAAAATGAAAATAAGATGAAAAATATAAATTTCATGAAAAAAAAAGAGAAGTCCGTTTTAGCCCCTTTTAGCTCTGAACCCTTAAGTCCTAGCTCAGATCTGTAAAAATTCACTTATTTTCTATGATACTCTTTGATCTCACCAATCTTAGTATTTACAATTACGTGTATTTCATTTCTCAAACAAAATCTTCATATTAAGTATTATGCCTAACCGGTTAACCGAATAATCGTTCGACCGATTAACCGGTTAACCGGTAGTTACGTTGATGTTCAAAGTCTTATACAAAGTACTTCACGAATGACTGGTTTTATGATACAATAAATTGACATTTATCCCAGGGTATTATAACACAATAATGCAAACACTAACACAATTAGGATTTCAATATGTAATAAATTACAAAAAAAACAAATTTATAAGTATGTACATTTAGAAAGAACGAAAGAAGAGTTATTCACATTTTTCCTCGGGTACATAGTTTTTATTCAGGAATATTATCTGGTCGATTACAGAGGAAGATAGTCGATTTCTCAGTTTAGTAACAATGAGACCCGCGCATGAAAAGATTCGTTCTGACGGAACAGAGGTAGCAGGAATACTTAAATATTGTCTAGCTAACACAAAGAGTCTGGGGAATTTACAATTATTTTCTTTCCACCACTCGAGTGGGTTTGAATCTTGCACAGCACGCTCCTTGATGTATAAGGACATTTCCGATTCATCTTGAAAGGATGTATCTTCGTCGGTGTCAAACAAAAGAAAGTCCAAAGATCGTTGGACTCTTTGTTTCTTGGCTGGTTGCTTGTCAACTTCAGTTCCAAGGTTTTTTCATGACGTTTTAACTGCGGGCTTTAATGGCACATCGTCTAACTTGGACTCTAACATTTCAATGGCGACTTTTTTTTGTTCTGGGGAGAAAAAGTTAAGTGTTCTATGCCTCGGATCAAGTAAGGACGCTAAAGCATGCTGTGTAGATGCAGTTTCAATGTCATACGGTTTAAAGCGGGTGATGAGTTCTTCCGAAATACTTGCTTTCATTTTATGATCATTTAAATACATCATAAAATATTACAAGAGGCTCTCAAGAGCCTGAATCGCTCACCTTAATTTTTTTGGTTAAATCTCTCATCAATGATTATTTTGGCTTTTCAATTTATTTAAATGTTCTTTGAATCGTCCTATTTTCTTCAAAAGCAAAAAAAAATCATTTTCTCCTATGTTCTATTTTAGCCATAGGAGCTAAAAAAAAAATGTTTCTTGACATACAAGGAAATAAAATATAAAATTTATACTAGATACTCTGAAACTCATTTAGCCTAAGTTTGGCTGAAATTGATACAGCAGTTTCAAAGGAGAAGATTTTTTAAAGTAAGTCAACATGATTTATGAAAATTGTTTAAAATTGACTATAAAGGGCAATAACTCCTTAAGGGGTCAATTGACAATTTTGGTCAAATTGACTTATTTGTAGATCTTACTTTGCTTAACATTTTTGCTATTAACAGTTTATCTGTATCAATAATATTCAAGATAATAACCAAAAACGGCAAAATTTCTTTAAAATCATCAATTCAGGGGCATTATACCTGAAAAAACAGTTACCCAATTCAGCTGAAAATTTCAGGACAGGTAGACCTTGACCTAATAAATACTTTTACTTCTTGTCTTATTTGCTCTAAATGTTGGAGTTTTTGAGATATAAGCCAAAAACTGCATTTTACCCTGTGTTCTATTATTCGCCATGACGGACATATTTTTTGACGAAATAGAAAATAAAACACAAACTTTATTTTATACACCCTACTGATAATTCAGTTGAAGTTTGGTTGAATTTGGTTGAGTAGTTTTAGAGGAGAAGATTTTTTAAAGTTAGCAAATATGATGAACAAATTGTGAAAAATTGTCATTAAAGGACAATAACCCCTAAAGGGGTCAATTGACAATTTGTGTCATATTTACTTATTTGTAGCTCTTACTTTGCTGATCATTTTTGCTGTTTACAGTTTATCTTTATCCATGATAATATTCAAGATAATGACCAACCAGATGCTCCGCAGGGCGTAGCTTTATACGACCGCAGAGGTTGAACCCTGAACAGTTGGGGCAAGTATGGACACAACATTCAAGCTGGATTCCGCTCTAAATTTGGATTGTGATTGAATAGTTGACACAGCATAGGTTTCTGACACAGAATGAATGTATTCAAATGAACTTAAAATTTTTGTTTTCTCTTAGAGCAATTCACTATGCTGTTGAATATTAATCCTCTCAAAAAAATGTTTGAAGAAATTTTCTTTTTATTTTATTTATGAAATTTCAAATGAGAAAAATCGAACCCAATTTTTTAATCACATCCCCCTTTCCCTTATTCCAAAACTAATTTTAATTAAAATATTCTAATGGAGTTTGCAACAATTACTACTCATTTAAATACATCATGAAATATTAAGATGTAAAAAAACTGCTTGTTATCACTGAATGGTAAAGATTATTTAAATTTATCAGTTGGTAGTAAAAAGTGAATATACATTGTATATTGTATATAACAAAGATTTAAGTTGATTCTGGACAAAGAAAGATAACTCCAATTAAAAAAAATTCTTGCAATAAGATATTTCTTGCTTACTATACTGGACAAAGAAAGATAACTCTTAATTAAAAAAAAATTTGCTATTTCACAATATTGTGAAATTAGATATTTCTTGCCATTGCACAATACTGTGCAATTGAAAAGACTTGCTATTGCACAATACTTAATATAATAATTTTAGATCCTGATTTGGACCAACTTGAAAACTGGGCCCATAATCAAAAATCTAAGTACATGTTAAGATTCAGCATATCAAAGAGGCCCAAGAATTTAATTTTTGTTAAAATCAAACTTAGTTTAATTTTGGACCCTTTGCACTTTAATTTAGACCAATTTTAAAACTGGACCAAAAATTAAGAATCTGCATACACAGTTAGATTTAGCATATCAAAGAACCCCAATTATTCAATTTTTGATGAAATCAAACAATGTTTAATTTTGGACCTCGATTTGGGCCAACTTGAAAACTGGGCCAATAATCAAAAATCTAAGTACATTTTTAGATTCAGCATATCAAAGAACCCCAAGGTTTCAATTTTTGTTAAAATCAAACTAAGTTTAATTTTGGACCCTTTGGACCTTAATGTAGACCAATTTGAAAACGGGACCAAAAATTAAGAATCTAAATACACAGTTAGATTCGGCATATTTAAAGAACCCCAATTATTCAATTTTGATGAAATCAAACAAAGTTTAATTTTGGACCCTTTGGGCCCCTTTTTCCTTAACTGTTGGGACCAAAACTCCCAAAATCAATACCAACCTTCTTTTTATAGTCATAAACCTTGTGTTTAAATTTCATAGATTTCTATTTACTTATACTAACGCTATGGTGCGAAAACCAAGAAAAATGCTTATTTGGGTCCCTTTTTGGCCCCCAATTCCTAAACTGTTGGGACCAAAACTCCCAAAATCAATACCAACCTTCCTTTTGTGGTCATAAACATTGTGTTTAAATTTCATTGATTTTTATTTACTTTAACTAAAGTTATTGTGCGAAAACCAAGAATAATGCTTATTTGGGCCCTTTTTTGGCCCCTAATTCCTAAACTGTTGAAACCAAAACTCCCAAAATCAATCCCAACCTTTCTTTTGTGGTCATAAACCTTGTGTCAAAATTTCATAGATTTCTATTAACTTAAACTTAAGTTATAGTGCGAAAACCAAGAAAATGCTTATTTGGGCCCTTTTTGGCCCCTAATTCCTAAAATGTTGGGACCAAAACTCCCAAAATCAATACCAGCCTTCCTTTTATGGTCATAAACCTTGTGTTAAAATTTCATAGATTTTTATTCACTTTTACTAAAGTTAGAGTGCGAAAACTAAAAGTATTCGGACGACGACAACGACGACGACGACGCCAACGTGATAGCAATATACGACGAAAATTTTTTCAAAATTTGCGGTCGTATAAAAACTGCAAAATTTCCTTAAAATTACCAATTAAGTGGCAGCAACCCAACAATGGGCTGATAGATCTTGACCTAATCTAATAAACATTTTTACTCCATGTCAGATTTGCCCTAAATGCTTTCGTTTTTGAGATATAAGCCAAAAAACTGCATTTGACCCCTATGTTTTATTTTTAGCAATGGCGACCATGTTTGTTGATAAATCAAAACTACGGATACAATTTATAAACTAGATACCCTAAGGAACATTCAGTTAAAGTTTGGAAGTATTTGGCCTAGTAGTTTCAGAGGAGAAGATTCTTGAAATAGTTTACGACGACAGACGACGACCACAACAGACGACGGATGCCAAGTGATGGCATAAGCTCACTTGGCCCTTCGGGCCAGGTGAGCTAAAAATGTAAAAAAAGAATATACGACGAAAAATTTTTCAATTTTAGCGGTCGTATAAAAACCAAGAATAATGCTTATTTGGGCCCTTTTTTGGCCCCTTATTCCTAAACTGTTGGAACCATAACTCCCAAAATCAATCCCAACCTTCCTTTTGTGGTCATAAACCTTGTGTTTAAATTTCATAGATTTCTATTCACTTTTACTAAAGTTAGAGTGTGAAAACTAAAAGTATTCTGACGACGACGACGAAGACAACGACACCACTTGATAGCAATATACGACGAACAAATTTTCAATTTTTGAGGTCGTATAAAAAGTCATCCTATCTTCTATTATTGATCTTATGAATCTTTGCTCTAATAGAATTTTAAATTATCTGCCCTTTGCAGATGTCTATACTAATCATTTAAGTGTAATTTCATGGACAATGAAAATCCCATTTGTCTGTTATCTTCAGAACACTGCTCATTTACAAGCCCCCAAGGAGCAATTTTTGAAGGCCTTGTGCAAATACTTAAGATCTTTGTGCAATCAGTTTCTTTGTTGAATTAATGAGATGAAACATTTAACTCTTAATAAAAAAATTGAGCAAACCTGGGAAAAATCATTAAAGGCATCAATTTACATCTCAAAACTTGATGACCTTTGTGGGATTGTTAGAAAAATTTACTTGTACAAGTAAATTTTTGAGAAAATTAAGGGGAGATTATTCAAACATTATTTATTAACTTATATGTGTATATTTTTTACACTTCTTCAAGTAAATAAAAATAACTTTATACAAGTAGTACCCCTAACTAACTTTAATGTTAATCTTGATAAAAATTTAATCCAATTGATCCACATAAAAGTGTGTCATTCCTATTAATAATAATAAATTACATGCATGTAAATGTATGGCAATTTAAAGTAAGCAACCAAACGACAAAGAAAATCAATCAAAATCTAGGAGCTTTATTCAGTCTTTAACAGTAGACAAACTAGATACTATTGAGATGGGAGCCATCTCTGTGGGCCCCGCTGTCAATAACGTTGGGTAAATAAGTTGTATGGATAATCTGATATGAAGCATGAAATATTAATGGTTCTCGAGAGGTAGAGCGGACACAATTTGTCAAGAACAACGAACGGATGGACAGACCGACAGACTGACCTTTGACCTAGGATGCATACATTATGACACATTCTCTGGTGTTGGTTAATATATATGTTAAGTTGAAAATGTTTGTCAGGTATAAAGTATGATATAATAACAGCTGTCCTCTCAAAATATAGTGTGGATCAAATTTGTTAGCGATGGACAGACCAACAGACAGACAGACCTTTGACCAAGGAAGTTGTACATACATTATGACACACCCTCTGGTGTTGGTTAAAATGCGTGTCAAGTATAATATTTGAAATCATAACGGTTCTCAAGATATAGAGCGGACACGATCTTCACCACAGGACACGGGACAACCGAAACCAAAGTTTTTTTTACCTAGGAAGTTGTACATACATCATGACACGCCCTCTGGTGGTGGTTAAAATGGATGTCAAGTATAAACTTTGAAATCATAACGGTTATCAAGATATAGAGCGGGCACAGTCTTCACCAAAGGACACAGGGTTGTCAACTGAAACCAGTTTTTGACATTGACCTTTGACCTAGGAAGTTGTACATGTATACATCTTGACACACCCTCTGGTGTTGGTTAAAATGGATGTCAAGTATAAACTTTGAAATCATAACAGTTCTCAAGATATAGAGCGGGCACAAAGTTAAAGTGTTACGGACGGACAGACAGACTGATCACTATAGGGCGACCCGCCTTAGGCGGGGCCCTTATAAAGAAGCACAGCCAATTGTTTTGAGACACAGAAAGTATTATAATTTGGACTCTGTAAGGGGTTTTTTTCACAAAATTTCTGAGTTTAACACCTGGAGTGAAACTTAAATGCAAGAAATTGGCATATTTAGATTTAACCCCAACATATTTTGTATGGACCTACAGTGCAATGGTTTTTCGATGGTTTATGTCTGTCATATTTGTTTTACAGAAAAAAATTTATAAAGACCATTTATTTTTTTATCTAAATTGTTTACATTATTTATGTCGTGGCCTTTTATATATACATGTAGCCTTTGTGGTAAGGGTTTTTATCATTGTTGAAAAGCGGTATGGTTTATAATTCCTCACATCCATTTTATTTGAACTGTGGTGTATAGTTTTCCCTCTGGAAATCATACCGATCTCTAAAATTTAAAAATTGATATCACAACCTACTTAAATTCTAGTATACATGTAATAATTTAAAAAAAAACACATTTCATTTTAAATAGATCTTATTTGTCTCTCATAATACATGTAATATGTTTAAAGGTTTAAATGTTTCAGCTGCTATTGGTTCACTTCAGTTTTGTATTCTGTGTCCAAAATGGATGTTGATTAGAGAAGCTGAAAATCAGCATCATTGACTAGAGAATGCCAAAAAATGGATGTCGATTAGATAGGCATAAAATTAGCCTTTGATTTGGAATGTTATTTATTGTGACGTCACATTTGGAAGTTGATTTGAGGAACGGACGTCGATCTGAGTCTAACATATATGTACAACTTTTTGATATAATAAATTAAGGACTTTAACTCACAAATGACTCAGTCAAATTATGTTAATTATGGACATCTTAGCTCTTAGCTATAAATTATATTATTGACACTCATACCTCATCCTTGGTCAATATAATCTGAACAGGTCCATATATACATGTAACATATATATTGACCTCCTCAAAAGTCCATAATTGATAAATATAAAATAAAAGCATGACTGAAACTTCTTTTATTACATGGCTGAATAAACCAAAGCTGAACTAGCTCCATGCCCACACATTTTGTTTCCCCTCTTAAAAAAGACTCAAGTTTAAGTCCCACTGAAGACATACATGTACATATATATTCTTACATACTTTTGATTTTTTAACCCTGTATGCTAACATTCCTATGTAAATTTTAAAATTGTTTGTATGCACATTGAACGACAAATTTATGTGACGTATAAAATTTACAGACGTCAGACATTCAAATTAATGAATGTGTTCGTCGAATCCGGGTCCGTACGCCCTAATTCACGTTCGCCCTAGTACCTGTTCGCCCTGATACCTGTTCGCCCAGGATCCATTCGCCCTGATTTTTATTTTTTACTAATTGTTGTCTATAGTGGCATACTTTTAAGTATTTGAATAAAATATGTTGAAGTTTGTTGAAAAAATCACCGAATATTGATATTGCCGCAATCAATTTCATCATTTTCTCTTTGATTGCAGTAGAATACTGGAATACAATGTATTTATCTTTGTTGATATTTGTTAACAAAATAATTGTATTCAGTCATTCACTAATGTATGCAGTATAACTTAGACTAGTCTCAGAGTATTTTAATGAATGAACTTGTAAATCCGTTTTACAGTTCGTACATTTTTTTAAATTAATTTCAAGCTGAATATATTATCAAAACAAATTTGTTTTTTATATTATAAATCCATCAAAAGACAGGTATCACGATAAGCAGTGATCCGAATTAATTTGTCATAAAACAATAAATTAATGATCCTTAACAAGCCATAAACTTTTAGATATTTCCATGTTTCCATAAATTTCAAGAATATATACCATAGAAATATATCTGATTAAGTTTATTCAACTTCAATGCCCTGAATATTAATATTTTTAGTAGGGCGAACGGACTCTAAGGGCGAACGAACTCAGGGCAAACGGACCCAGGGCGAACATGTTACTAGGGCGAACGGTCCCGATACCGTGTTCGTCTATAGTAGATGTTTCTGTGTTCTGTTAAATTGTTCCTTTTAAAATTGTTATATGATGATGACTGAGGTACCCATATTTTGACTATTTTATTTATTGTGTCTGTTTATTTAACGCATCAATGTAAATATATCGAAAATTGATGAGACTGTCATTAAAGTGAGAGGGTTAGAGCTATAGAACCAGGTTTAATCCACCATTTTCTACATTTGAAAATGCCTGTACCAAATCAGGAATATGACAGTTCTTGTCCATTCGTTTTTTATATGTTTTGTTATTTGATTTTGCCAAAATGTTTTACAGCCACAGGTAGAAATGATTCGGAATTTGAAACTTACTGTTTATGCGACGAGATGGGTTCCATCTGTTTTTGTAATTTGTCTTCTGTTAGACGTAGCTCCGTGATAATTCCTTCCACATACTGTTGTTGTTTCAATTTTTGTTCTTCTATTTTGAGATCAAAGTCAAGGTTATCTATAATTACTTTCATAACTTCTTGTTGTTCTATTGTTAAATTTCCATAAAAACCAGTTTTGTCTGTTACTAACTGAAGAACATCGGATGGTGTTGGTTTAGCAGTTCGGTCGTAGAATATGGCTAATTTGTCAAGATCAAATATCGTCCAATCTGAAACATTCTTTGGCAAAGCACCGAATGGACGTGATTCATTACTAAAATTAGTGTCTCCTGATGACGAACAATTATGCCCTTCATCGTCCGAAGTCGTCTCGTTATAACTTGGACGTGGACGTTTCCGCAACAATTTACGCGGCGGCTGTTTAGACGCCATGAGGAATGAGCAGTAGCGAATATCCGGTCTGCACAAAAAAAAAATTAAAACCATACGCACAAAATAGTGCACCGTTATTCTTCGCAGACACTGTATACTGATTACATTACGTAACACAAATCACAGATAATTTATTAATAATGTTTAAATTTTAAGAAAAGGGGTGATATTCATTTTTCATAGATTGATTAATTATTTTCAAAATAATTCTAGTATATAGAAGGGGAACATTGTTTATATGTCAAACAAGTATGCATTCACTAGTGATTACTAGTTTGTCATTCTGTCCGTCAGTACAATTTTCCAAACATTTTATCCTCATGTTTGAATATATTTATTAGATATTTGATATAAACTATGAACACTCATAATATTACTAGGAGGGGGTCAATTTTGTGTTTCCAGTGGAAACATATTATTTTTGTGTTTCCAGAGGAAACATTTTGTTATGTTTCCAGGGTTTGTCTAGATTTTTTTTTGACTAATTGTCAATGTTTTCCCCTCCTAATTTATCTCAGAAATTTTTAGTGTTTCCAAGGAACACATTTCATTCTTTTTTATGTGTTTGGCACGGGGAACACATTCTTTTTTTTTGTGTTTCCAGACTTGTCTAGTAATTATTGTTTAACTACTTGTTAATCTATAATGATGTCGTCTAGTATTGGTTTCTCTGCTTCTGAAAGATTGTATTTTCATGTTTTAAGGACAGATTTAATTCCAATCAGTTTCCGTGTTTCCTGGGGGAACATTTTTTCTTTGTTTCCAGGGGAAACATTTTTTAGGGTGTTTCCAGGGCAATCTATTTTTGTTTTGTTTTTACAGGGGAAATTTTTTTTTTTTTTTTTCAGGGGAAACATTTTTTTTTGTGTTTCCAGGGGAAACCTTTTTGTTTGTGTTCCAGGGGAAACATTGTTTATGGTGTTTTCAGGGCAAACTGTTTTTTTGTGTTTTTCCAGGGGAAACTTTTTTTGTGTTTCCAGGGAAACTTTTTTTGTTGTCGTCTGTAACTATCATGTGATGGGTGCCTCAGGTGCAGCAGGACTATTTTCCACTATCGAACACCTATTGTGACTTTTAATTCTCAGTCTTTTGTTTGCATTGTGGTGTTTTGGAAATGGCTGCTGGCCATGTTGAGGAATTTTTGCCCTGGCTTTCTTAGTTCGGTTTGAATTTTCCTTTGGTTTCTTCTGCCTCTCAGTTATTTGGATTTGCCTTGATTTACAAAAAATCTTGACAAATTTTGTATTGCTACATGTTAAAAAAAAAATCCTCAGCAAACATACCTTGCTTATGATAACAAGCTATTACTAAAAGGTATGCATGACTAATCTTTGCTAGTTTTTAATAATAGTTTTGAAATTTCTTTAGATGAAAATGTTATTAATATCAACCTACCAGAGATGCTTTAGTATATATATAAAATGCAGTAAAGGGGCACTAGCTGTCAAATTCAAGTTCACCGATTTTAATCAAATTCTCATATTTTATTTATAACAATGTAAAACATTTATCTATTAACTATTGAAAGTCTAAAATAAATAATAAACAGGGCACGAGCATGAAAATGCTTCGTGTGTATTTTAGTCCAGACGCCATCTAATTAATTATCGAGTTGACCTCTAAAGTTATGCGATGGCCATATAAGCGATGTAAACATAAATATAGTTATAAATAGATTAAGTAAACTCGTGCTGTTGGATTATTCTAGGTCTATTTAATTCCATATTATAGATGAAAAATAAATGTTTATCATCGTTTTTACCTGTATAAGAATGATTTTTGTGGATCGAATCAGTCAATTAAATGATTTATCTTTGTTTCACTTTCAATGTTGACATTCTTTTCCTTTAAATAACTTTACACATATAATTCACGTATTATCCATCTCAAGCTAATGGGTTAAATTGAAGTTCACATGAATACGGATTCAATGATGTCGAATTATTCACTTGCAAGTGAATAATTCATAATCAATGGTGTTTTTTTTAGCTTATTTTGACAAAATTGAACCATACTGGCTGCTAAAAGCTAATTATTATTTCACTATTTGCATTTCATTTATATTGATTGAGCAAAAAAAAAGATATTGGATTTTTTTTAAATTTCGTAGCTATAGTGCCCCTTTAAGAAAAATTAAGAATACTCTTCACTGGATAATAATATAAATCAAAATGTAGGTAAACAATATTTTCAATTCTAAGTTCAATACCATATAAAGATAAGATGTGGCATGACTCATTTGCATTAATACCAAATCTCCTTATTAAAAGTTGAGTGGTGTGTGTATTTCTTTGGAAAATTTCAAAGTTTTTCTCACAGGTCACCCAGTTTGAATAGAATATTTTGACATTTTGCTGTGCTCTTGGATTTGAGTTAAGAGCCAACCAAAGCTCACGGCCTGTTGGTGGGTAGTTGATGACTATATGGTAAGCTCTGGATGTCTTTTTGAGTATTGCATACGGTGATTTGGTGATGTCTTCATGCCATGCATTGTCACATTACTTTATATAGACAGCTTATCAGTCAACCTGATCTATCAAAGTAGCTCTCCTCTCCTTTTGTATAGTCAGACGAAAAACAAGATATAAACTGACTTAGCTTGGTATAAACATGTTTATTTAATATACTCATATAAATATAAAAAAGAAGATGTGGTATGATTGTCAATGAGACAACTCTGCATAAGAGACCAAAATAACACAGAAATTATCAACTATAGGTCATCGTACGGCCTTCAACAATGAGCAAAGCCCATACCGCATAGTCAGTTATAAAAGGCCCCGAAATGACAATGTAAAACAATTCAAACAAGAAAACTAACGGCCTTCTTTATGCACAAAAATTGAACGAAAAACAAAAATGTAACACATAAACAAACGACAACCACTGAATTACAGGCTTCTGACTTGGGACAGGCACATACATTTTGAATGTGGCGGGGTTAAACATGTTAGCGGGGTCCCAAATTCAAGTCAAATTGATATTTTAAAACAACATAAAAGTAAAAAAAAAATAGTTTAATAAATGTTGAAAATATTATTGTGTTTGTGAGTGGAAAACTACTTAAAATTGTAGAAATATTCAAAAGTAGCTCTCGCGTTTTTGTTCTGCGGCTACGTTTACGGAACACCAATCAAGTAATCGATCTTGACGTCATCATGACTATGGCTTCAATATTCAATGGTATAATAAAATATCATGTTCTGCTTGTCGTAGACTCAAAAAGACTTCAAGTTGGATTAGATCTACGAAGACTAAAGAACGTTCATGTGTGGTTTGGCAATTGTACATGCCCACGACACCGTCCAGATATTGTTCGGAAGATGTTTTGAGAAATAACGATGCTACCGGACATGAAAAATTAAACTGTTACAGTATATTACAGAACACAAAACTGGCTATCTTTGCTGTAAATACAAGTTAAAAACCGGACATGGTTTACATTAAAGCTAAAAATCCCAATCCCACGGCATCAAATAATTTAAAAAAAAAACATATGATACTACCATATACCTCTAGTAGGCAGTAAAAGTGCTATATGTACGTTTTGTTTGGGTCTAGCCCAAGAATAAGTAAGTTCAAGTCTTTTTATAACGTTATCGGAAGGACATACTAATACAAAAACTTAGTACCAGTGTTATATGAACGTTATCGGAAGGACGTACTCCTACAAAAACTTAGTAAATGAATGTATCGGAAGAACATATTCCCACAAAAATTGAGTACCAGAGTTATATAATATGAACGTTATCGGAAGGACATTTCATACAAAAACTTCGTACTAGTGTTATATGAATATTATCGGAAGGACATACTCCTACAAAAACTTAGTATCAGTGTTAAATGAATGTATCCGAAGGACATACTCCTACCAAAATTGAGTACAAGTGTTAGGCAGCAACCATTTGATTTTCTGGGGGGGGGGGGGGGGGGGGCTATGTTTTTTTTTCTGGACAAATTTTTTTTTTCGCCTGCAGCGAAAAACAATCTATTTTTTTCGCGACAAGTCGCAAACAATTTTTTTCTTTCAATTTTAGCATTACATATAGTGGCAGCTGAGGGTGAAACAAACATTTTTTTTTCTTAGAATCAAAAACAAATTATTTTTTTCTCCAAAAACTTTTCCAAAAAAAACCCCAGAAAATCAAATGGTTGCTGCCTTATATATATATGAACGTAATCGGAAGGACATACTTGTATAAAGGTCATCACATGTATGAATTTTTGCATACCACACTTGTAAAGATCATAACGTTCATGATTTCTCGTGTATCTATTGTCACTTAATCCTTCACTCAACACATGTACACCACTTTTGTAAATTTCACGAATTCTCGTGTGCCTATAAAAGTGACTTTTTCCACTAAATTATTTACCGATACAGGTAAATGTGCATGCAATTATTCATCACAAGTATGGGTTATAATGTCTTTACGATAATAACCGTCGGAACTAAAGCTTGTACCCATACGTCACATTTTAGGTCATCTTTTATCAGTATGTGTTTTTGTATGTCTCAGACAATTACTGATTCTGCCAACTCTTTTTCAAAATATCACATCTTATCTTTCCAAGTATGGATTTTCATGTGTTTATTACGATTGCTTTTGTGACCAAATGCTTTACCACATACATCACATCTGTAAGGTTTTTCGCCAGTATGTGTTATCATGTGTGTACGACAAGAACTGCTTTGGCCAAATTCTTTTCCACAAATATAACATGCGTAAGGTTTTTCGCCAGTATGTTTTTTCATGTGTACATTATAGTTGCTCTTGGCACTAAATTCTTTACCACATTCATCACATTTGTAAGGTTTTTCACCAGTATGTGTTCTCATGTGAATTAGACAACTATCTTTTTTGCCAAACTTTTTTTCACAAATATCACATTTGTAAGGTTTTTCGCCAGTATGTGTTCTCATGTGAGTTAGACAATTCCTTTTTCTGCGAAACTGTTTTCCACAAACATCACATCTGTAAGGTTGTTCACCAGTATGCTTTCTCATGTGAATTCGACAGGTGCTTTCTCGGTGAAACTCTTGATCACAAAAAACACATTTAAAATGTTTTTCCCCAGTATGAATTCTCATGTGTTCATTATAGTTGCCTTTCTGACCAAATTCCTTATCACATACATCACATTTGTAAGGTTTTTCGCTAGTATGTGTTCTCATGTGAACTTTACAGTTATTTTTTTGGCAAAATTCCTTTCCACAAATATCACATTTGTAAGGTTTTCCACCAGTATGGATTTTCTTGTGTATATTATAATTGCCTTTATGACCAAATACTTTTCCACATTTATCACATTTGTAAGGTGTTTCGCCAGTATGTTTTCTCAAATGAACTTTACAGTTACTGTTTTGGACAAATCCTTTTCCACAAATATCACATTTGTAAGGTTTTTCACCAGTATGGATTTTCTTGTGTATATTATAATTGCCTTTGCTACTAAATTCTTTACAACATTCATCACATTTGTAAGGTTGTTTACCAGTAAGATTTTTCATTTGACGTAGACAAGAACTTTTTCGGTGAAACTCTTTGTCTGCAGTAGCCTCTTTACTGGACATAACTAAGTGTTACAGTCTGTTCACAGATGTGTTTTTTATCTACAACATACAAATGCCAATTTATTTAAAGATGGTAGGTAAACTATGTAATAATTACAACTATAAGCAGTATGTATTGTGTACATACATTTGTACTAGAAGTCTGATTTTTTTTCATTTATCCCTGTTCAAAAAAGTATTAGGCCTAAGATCTTGCATGCCAGACGCGGGTTACATCTTCATAAGACTCTCAGTGATGCTCGAATAAAAAAAAAGTTAAATAGCCAAATCAAGTATAAATTAGAAGAGGGTCAATAATTTTTCACAGATTTTTCCAAAATACGACTACGGTAAATAGTTTTGCTTGAGTTAAAAAAATCTTTAGGATTTACAAGAATTCAGAATTACGCCAACTGTAAGTTTAAAAATATGACTATGTTTACATTTATATCAGTGATATTCATGATAACGCAGAAATGTTGACTAAAAAAATTATATCAAGACAAAACGTTGCATAGCAGAGGCGCGTTTCGTCTATAAGAGACAAACAGTTGGCACTCAAATAAAAGAAAAATAGAATTCTAAATAAATTTAAAATCTAAGAGCATTGCGTAAACAATTCCAAAATACGGCTACGGTTATAATATACACATGAGGAAGAAAACCCCTTTATAATTCGAAGAATATTGCAAATACTGCAAACTGTTATTTTTAAATTTATAAAAATTAATGAATATGAATTCTTGATAATACCTTTTTAACATCCACTATGCTCGTGTCTGTTGTGAGGTTTTAGATTTCAACAAACGTAATTTATGTGTATTAGTGGTAAATTATTAAGTTAGGGATTTCGTTACCACAAATAACTTAAAACTTGTACTTTATTCTTCCATAGCTATAAGCTTATTGACCCTTTAAATAAACTTATTCTAAATGTTAGCATTTCATCTCTGTATTTGAATATTGGTTTTATGTCCCATTTATGCCATTATGTTTTCTGGTCTGTGCGTCAGTCCGTCTGTTCGTCCGTCCGTCCATTCGTTCGTCCCGCTTCAGGTTAAAGATTGTTGGTCCAGGTAGATTAAAGATTATGGTCGAGAAGTTTTTCATGATCAGCTTGAAACTTAGTACTAATGTTCCTTGTGATATGATCTTCTTAATGCCAAATTAGAGATTATACCCCATTTTCACGGTCCACTTAACATTGAAATGATAGTGCAGATGGGGCATCCGTTTACTTAGGACACAACATTTTGTTATTGGTATAAATATAGATTTTGCTACCGTAAATTAATAGCAGACTAGACACTATTGTTATATACATATGCACTTTAATGGATCTACCATCTGTCGACGCATGTATCTTGGCGTTGAACAAGGTAATGGTTTTCTCTAACTGTTTATATGACGTCTTTCCACTGCATCCATCCATTGTATATTGGATGTGATTGATAATTTAGTCTTGATGCACGATTGTTTTTTATTTGCTTTGAACTAGCTGTCACTGACTGCGAGTCTTCTCAGATATGTACTTTTTGTTGTTGGAATGTACAAGTACCATGTCAGGTCCATGTGTTTTCTTATATGTATTTAGCCTTTTTCAACACAATTTTATAAAATTGAGAATGGACATATAGTTCGTTCATATGCTATGCTGTTACATCACTGTCCGAATTAAGTATAGGGTTGAGATTCCGCTAACATGTTTAACCCCGCCACATTTTGTATATATTTGTCTGTACCAAGTTAGGAGCCTGTAATTCAGTTGTCGTTTATTGCTGTGTTAAACATTTGTTTTTCGTTCAGTTGTTTTTACATTAATATACATGTAGTTTTGTCGTTTGGTTTCATATTTGTGATTTTGGAGTCTTTCAAAGCCGACAATGCGGCATGGGCTTTGCGTATTGTTGAAGGCTTTACAGTGACCTATAAAGATTTGTTAATTTCTGTGTCATTTGTTCTTTTGTGCAGAGTTGTCTAATTGGCAATCATACCACATCTGTGTTTTTCTGTTTTTTTTTTTTTTAAATATGATGGCATACAAACCATAAAAGTTTGAAAGATATTTGTCAAACAGTTTCACAGCATTTGCGTTCAAAACGCCTTGGGCAGTTGGAGTGACGGATAGATACTGTTACTATATATATATCTATATTCAATAACATTTCAGCACAGGCACTTGTTTCTGTCAATATGTGGTTTACTATCCATACCCGTACTAAAAAATCACTCGATTTTTAATTTTAGTACGGGTATGGATAGTAAACCCCATATTGACAGAAACAAGTGCCTGTGAGTAAAGGCCCGAAAACTCGATCGTGATTCAGTTGTTTTTACTTGCTCTTGATGTAAACGTGTTATATTGGTCCTTATGGTATTTTGCTTAAGGTATATAATTTGATTCTTTTGTGGCCAAGAAACGTGACCGTGACGGCTAAAATAGAAAATAAGGATAACATGCAGTTTTTGACTTATATTTCAGAAACTAAAGTAGTTATAGTAAAATTGATAAGGAGTCAAATTATTCAACAGGTCGGCACTAATTCTGAAAAATCCGACAACCCAATGTTAAAAGCAAGATATACATGTTTAATTGAGATATATATGATTAAAGACCGTACACGTAAGTTATAGTTTGATGCAAGCGCATACGTCATCATATATACGTCTTCAAATTTCGAAGTTTAACTAAAATAAACGCAATTGAGCTAATTTTTGGTGCATCTGAAAGATAATGTAAAAGCCTTTAAGAATAAATAAGTTTTTCATAGAAAAATATAATATATTTGCAGGGAAATGCATACTTAAACCCCGTGCCTACTTTGGTGAATATATATACTTTTCAATTAACCGGAAACTGTTCATGAGAGAAATGTAAAAATAGTTTCGATGAAACCTTTTCAAATTACGTCAACGAATAAATATCAGGAAATAAGTTAAAACTCAAATGAAACTAAAACAATTGATATGTTTGTACAATTCAATTGTATCTTACCTCTATTTCCATAAGTTGTGTCTTTGTTTATTCACTTTGAAAAAACACACAGATTTGTCAAATTCTGGAAATTCTGGAAAACCCAAAATTGTGAGGCTGTTTATTTTTATTACGTCATGTAGAAATTATGCGTATAAATATGTGACAACTTAACGAATCGAATATGTATGTTGTTTATACAGAACAAACGCCACATTTATTTTTACTATACATACAATTCTTATTTTAAGTCAACAATATAAATTTTAGAACTGTATTTTCTTCAATTTAAGAACCTTGCTAAACTGCAAAAAAGATATGTTTTAGGAAAACAAAGTCCTCAATCCCAACTTCGAAGATATTTATAAATATCTTGATTTTGGACTACTTGGTATTTTTTGCAATTTATTTTAATGTTATGATAATGTACTTCAAAGGTTAGTTTTATTTATAGACGAGTTTAAAAAATGCAGAAAAATATAAGCTCTCTAAATATAAAAATTTCGTATATTATATTCCCGTGAAGCAATTAAAATAAGAAAAACAAAACGTGAACCTCGTTGGCAGTTTGACTGTCCGTCTGGTATATTTCGTCCCTCTTTTTTTTTTATCTATTAATATATAGATATCCATGATTTATCCTAATTCTGTACATGGGATTTGGAAAACTGACATGTATTCTTTTAACTTTGGACCTCAATCAAAATATTTCCATAGCTTAACTCACCTGGGTCTTTAGGTCCAGGAAACCTTATGCAATTGCCTATTAGTTGTACCTAATGTGGATAAAAGCTTAGCCGTAGGGAGTTTTGTATGAATTAAAAAGTGAATGGAAAAATCAGCCTATCCCACCTTTGGACATCAATTAAAAAAGTTCATTGAATTTACCCACCCGGGTCTTAAAGTCCAGATAACATTAAGCAATTGCCTATCTTTTGTACCAAACGTGGACAAAACCTTTGTCGTCGGGAATTTTAAATGAATTAAAGAAGGGAGTTGCTATGGACACCCTACCCCAACTTTGGACCTCAATTGAAAAACGTTCCATAACTTAACCCACCCGGGTCTTTTGGTTCATGCAACCTTATGCAATAACCTATCAGTTGTACCTTATGTGGACAAAACCTTTGCCACAGGGATTTTTTTTAAATTAAAGAGGGGAAGTGGTAGGGTCACCCTACCCCAAATTGGCACCTCAATTAAAAACGTAAAAACACTTTACCCATCTTGGTCGTTGGTTTTCTTGGCTTTTTTATGGTATTTCGTGTTTTCCGCCTAATGAGGCACTTATTTATGTTGGAAAACACTTGTTAAAGTTAGCCAAGGCCTTTACGGTAAAAACAACACCTTGTATAGACCAATGACATGCTCAGTTTGGTCTTTAGGGTGAAAAGATCCGGGGTAGGTATGGTCAATATTGGCGTCTGGCTATCCAAATTGGGGGGTATGGGTTCACATTTTTCAGTGTAAATAAAGATTCATGCATGTAATAGACACCCTAAGCATTAGTTTGAGCTATAATATACCTCAATTGCATGTATGGGCGGTGCTGGGGGAAGATTTTCACTATAATTGATATTTGCCTTTATGTTGGTTGTCTTGGCTTTTATGATGGTTTTTCGTGTTTCCCGCTTAATGAGGCCCCTATTTATGTTGGAAAACACATGTTAAAGTTAGCCAATGCCTTTACGGTAAGAATGACACCTTGTATAGACCAATGACATGCTCAGTTTGGTCTCTAGGGTGAAAAGATCCGGGGTAGGTATGGTCAATATTGGCGTCTGGCTATCCAAATTGGGGGTAGGGGCCGATAAAATATTGTCTTGGCTTACGTTCACATATTTCACTTTAAATAAAAATTCAGGCATGTAGTAGACACCCTTAGCATTAGTTTGAGCTATAATATACCTCAATGGCATGTCTGGGCGGTGCTGGGGGAAGATTGTCATTATAATTGATATTTGCCTTTATGTTGGTTTTCTTGGCTTTTTTATGGTATTTCGTATTTTCCGCCTAACGAGTCACTTATTTATGATGGAAAACACATGTTAAAGTTAGCCAAGGCCTTTACGGTAAAAATGACACCTTGTATAGACCCATTACATGCTCAGTTTGGTCTCTAGGGTGAAAAGATCCGGGGTAGGTATGCTCAATATTGGCGTCTGGCGATTCAAATTGGGAGTAGGGGTCGATTAAATATTTTGTTGGCTTACGTTCACATATTTCAGTATAAATAAAGTTCCAGGCATGTAGTAAACACACTTAGCATTAGTTTGAGCTATGATATACCTCAATGGCATGTCTGGGCAGTGCTGGGGGAAGATTTTCACTATAAGTGATATTTGCCTTTATGTTGATTGTCTAGGCTTTTATGATGGTTTTTCGTGTTTCCCCCTTAATGAGGCACCTATGTAAGTTGGAAAACATATGTTAAAGTAAGCCAAGGCCTTTACGGTAAAAATGACACCTTGTATAGACCAATGATATGCTCAGTTTGGTCTCTAGGGTGAAAAGATCCGGGGTAGGTATGGTCAATATTGGCGTCTGGCTATCAAAATTGGGAGTAGGGGTCGATTAAATATTGTTTTGGCTTACGTTCACATATTTCAGTATAAATAAAGATCCAGGCATGTAGTTAACACCCTTAACATTAGTTTGAGCTATACTTCCTCAATGGCATGTCTGGGCGGTGCTGGGGGAAGATTTTCACTATAATTGATATTTGCCTTTATGAATGTTTTCTTGGCTTTTATGATGGTTTTTCGTGTTTCCCGCTTAATGAGGCACTTATTTATGTTGGAAAACACATGTTAAAATTAGTCAAGGCCTTTACGGTAACAATGACACCTTGTATAGACCAATGACTTGCTCAATTTGGTCTCTAGGGTGAAAAGATCCGGGGTAGGTATGGTCAATATTGGGGTCTGGCGATCCAAATTGGGAGTAGGGGTCGCTTAAATATTTTTTTGGCTTTCGATGACATATTTCACTTTAAATAAAAATTCAGGCATGTAGTAGACACCCTTAGCATTAGTTTGAGCTATAATATACCTCAATGGCATGTCTGGCCGGTGCTGGGGGAAGATTTTCATTATAATTGATATTTGCCTTTATGTTGGTTTTCTTGCCTTTTTATGGTATTTCGTGTTACCGCCTAATGAGGCACTTATTTATGTTTGAAAACACATGTTAAAGTTAGCCAAGGCCTTTACGGTAAAAATGACACCTTGTATAGACCAATGACATGATCAGTGTTGTCTCTAGGGTGAAAAGATCCGGGGTAGGTATGGTCAATATTGGCGTCTGGCTATCCAAATTGGGGGTAAGGTCGATTAAATATTTTGTTGGCTTACGTTCACATATTTCAGTATAAATAAAGATTAAGGCATGTAGTAGACACCCTAAGCATTAGTTTGAGCTATAACATACCTCAATGGCATGTCTGGGCGGTGCTGGGGGGAGATTTTCACTATAATTGATATTTGCCTTTATGTTGGTTTTCTTGGCTTTTATGATGGTTTTTCGTGTTTCCCGCTTAATGAGGCACCTATTTATGTTGGAAAACACATGTTAAAGCTAGCCAAGGCCTTTACGGTAAAAATGACACCTTGTATAGACCAATGATATGCTCAGTTTTGTCTCTAGGGTGAAAAAATCCCAGGTAAGTATGGTCAATATTGGCGTCTGGCAATCCAAATTGGGAGTAGGGGTCGATGAAATAATTTTTTGGCTTACGTTCACATATTTCAGTATAAATAAAAATTCAGGCATGTAGTAGACACCCTAGGCATTAGTTGGAGCTATAACATACCTCAATGGCATGTCTGGGCGGTGCTGAGGGAAGATTTTCACTATAATTGATATTTGCCTTTATGTTGGTTTTCTTGGCTTTTCTGACGGTTTTTCGTGTTTTTCCCTTAATGAGGCACCTATTTATGTTGAAAACACATGTTAAAGTTAGCCAAGGCCTTTACGGTAAAAATGACACCTTGTATAGACCAAAGACATGCTCAGTTTGGTCTCTAGGGTGAAAAGATCCGGGGTAAGTATGGTCAATATTGGCGTCTGGCGATCCAAAGTGGGAGTAGGGATCGATGAAATATTTTTTTGGCTTACGTTCACATGTTTCAGTATAAATAAAAATTCAGGCATGTAGTAAACACCCGAAGCATTAGTTTGAGCTATAACATACCTCAATGGCATGTCTGGGCGGTGCTGGGGGAAGATTTTTACTGTAATTGATATTTGCCTTTATGTTGGTTTTCTTGCCTTTTTTTATGGTTTTTCGTGTTTTCCGCCAATTGAGGCACCTATTTATGTTGGAAAACACATGTTAAAATTAGCCAAGGCCTTTACGGTAAAAATGACACCTTATATAGACCAATGACATGCTCAGTTTTGTCTCTAGGGTGAAATGATCCGCGGTTGGTATGGTAAACATTGGCGTCTGGCGATCCAAATTGGGATTAGGGTCGATTAAATATTTTTTGGCTTACGTTCACATATTTCAGTATAAATGAAGATTCAGGCATGTAGTAGACACCCTTAGCATTAGTTGGAGCTATAATATACCTCAATGGCATGTCTGAGCGGTGCTGAGGGAAGATTTTCACTATAATTGATATTTGCCTTTATGTTGGTTTTCTTGGCTTTTCTGACGGTTTTTCGTGTTTTCCGCCTAATGAGGCACCTATTTATGTTGAAAACACATGTTAAAGTTAGCCAAGGCCTTTACGGTAAAAATGAACCCTTGTATAGACTAAAGACATGCTCAGTTTTGTCTCTAAGGTGAAAAGATCCGGGGTAGGTATGGTCAATATTGGCGTCTGGCGATCCAAATTGGGAGTAGGGGTCGATGAAATATTTGTTTGGTTTACGTTCACATGTTTCAGTATAAATAAAATTTCAGGCATGTAGTAGACACCCTAAGCATTGGTTTGAGCTATAACATACCTCAATGGCATTTCTGGGCGGTGCTGGGGGGAAGATTTTTACTATAATTGATATTTGCCTTTATGGTGGTTTTCTTGCCTTTTTTATGGTTTTTCGTGTTTTCCGCCTAATGAGGCACCTATTTATGTTGGAAAACACATGTTAAAGTTAGCCAAGGCCTTTACAGTAAAAATGACACCTTGTATAGACCAATGACATGCTCAGTTTTGTCTCTAGGATGAAAAGATCCGCGGTAGGTATGGTCAATATTGGCGTCTGGCTATCCAAATTGGGGGTAGGGGTCGATGAAATATTTTTTTGGCTTACATTCGCATATTTCAGTATAAATAAAGATTCAAGCATGTAGTAGACACCCTAAGCATTAGTATGAGCTATAACATACCTCAATGGCATGTCTGGGCGGTGCTGGGGGAAGATTATTACTATAATTGATATTTGCCTTTATGTTGGTTTTCTTGCCTTTTTTATGGTTTTTCGTGTTTTCCGCCTAATGAGGCACCTATTTATGTTGAAAAACACATGTTAAAGTTAGCCAAGGCCTTTACGGTAAAAATGACACCTTGTATAGACCAAAGACATGCTCAGTTTGGTCTCTAGGGTGAAAAGATCCGGGGTAAGTATGGTCAATATTGGCGTCTGGCGATCCAAATTGGGAGTAGGGGTCGATGAAATATTTTTTTGGCTTACGTTCACATGTTTCAATATAAATAAAAATTCAGGCATGTAGTAGACACCCTAAGCATTAGTTTGAGCTATAACATACCTCAATGGCATGTCTGGGCGGTGCTGGGGGAAGATTTTTACTATAATTGATATTTGCCTTTATGTTGGTTTTCTTGCCTTTTTTATTGTTTTTCGTGTTTTCCGCCTAATGAGGCACCTATTTATGTTGGAAAACACATGTTAAAGTTAGCCAAGGCCTTTACAGTAAAAATGATACCTTGTATAGACCAATGACATGCTCAGTTTTGTCTCTAGGGTGAAAAGATCCGGGGTAGGTATGGTCAATATTGGCGTCTGGCTATCCAAATTGGGGGTAGGGGTCGATGAAATATTTTTTTGGCTTACATTCGCATATTTCAGTATAAATAAAGATTCAAGCATGTAGTAGACACCCTAAGCATAAGTATGAGCTATAACATACCTCAATGTCATGATGGTTTTTCGTGTTTCCCGCTTATAAGATGTTCTATCTATTGAAACATGTTTGGTTAAATTGGTTTTTATTGTGTAGTAAGATAGTACTATGAAGTTAGATGGTCTATCTATTGAAACATGCTTGGTATAATTGGTTTTTATTGTGTAGTAAGATAGTACTATAATGTTAGATGTTCTATCTTTTGAAACATGCTTGGTATAATTGGTTTTTATTGTGTAGTAAGATAGTGCTATAATGTAAGATGTTCTATCTTTTGAAACATGCTTGGTATAATTGGTTTTTATTGTGAAGTGAGAAAGTACTATAATGTAAGATGTTCTATCTATTGAAACATGCTTGGTATAATTGGTTTTTTATTGTGAAGTAAGATAGTGCTATAATGTTAGATGTTCTATCTATTGAAACATGCTTGGTATAATTGGTTTGTATTGTGTAGTAAGATAGTACTATAATGTGAGATGTTCTATCTTTTGAAACATGCTTGGTATAATTGGTTTTTATTGTGAAGTAAGATAGAACTATAATGTAAGATGTTCTATCTTTTGAAACATGCTTGGTATAATTGGTTTTTATTGTGAAGTGAGAAAGTGCTATAATGTAAGATGTTCTATCTATTGAAACATGTTTGGTATAATTGGTTTTTTATTGTGTAGTAAGATAGTGCTATAATGTTAGATGTTCTATCTATTGAAACATGCTTGGTATAATTGGTTTTTATTGTGTAGTAAGATAGTACTATAATGTAAGATGTTCTATCTTTTGAAACATGCTTGGTATAATTGGTTTTTATTGTGAAGTAAGATAGTACTATAATGTAAGATGTTCTATCCTATGTTACATTCACCAGAGACCTGTAATAAAAGGTGCACTATTTCCTCATATATGTTACATTCACCAGGGGCTTATATCATATAAGGCATACCGTACTACCTCCTTTGTTACATTTACAAGGGACCTGTGTTATATAAGGTACAGTACATCCTCAAATGGTACATTCACCAGGGACCTGTTATATACAGGGTACTACACCCTCCTATGTTACATTTACCATGGACCCGTGTTATATGAAGTGTACTAAACCGTCATATGTTACATCCACCAGGAACCTGTGTTATAAATTGCACTACACCCTCCTATGTTAAATCCACCAGAGACCTGTGTTATATAAGGTGCACTACACCCTCAAACGTTACATTCACAAAGGACCTGTTTTATATATGGTGTACTACACCCTCCTATGTTACAATTACCAGGGACCTGTGTTATATATGGTGTACTACACCCCCCCAATGTTAAATTTACCAAAAACCTGTGTTATATATGGTGTACTACACCTTCCTATGTTACATTTACCAGGGACCTGTGTTATATAAGGTGTACTACACCTTCCTATGTTACATTTACCAAGGACCTGTGTTATATAAGGTATACTACACCTTCCTATGTTACATTTACCAGGTACCCGTGTTATATATGTTGTACTACACCCTACTATGTTTCAACCACCATAGACCTGTATTATATAGAATGAACTTCACATTCCTATGTTACATCCACCTGGGACCTGTGTTATATAAAATGCACTACATCCTCTTATGTTAAAACCACCAGAGACCTCTATTATATAAAATGCACTTCACCCTCCTTTGTTACATTCACCAGGGTCCTGTGTTATATACGGTGCTCTACACCCTCCTATGTTACATTCACCAGGGACCTGTGTTATATACGGCGCATTACACCTTCCTGTTACATTCACGAGGGACCTGTGTTATATACGGTGCACTACACCCTCCTATGTTACAATCACCAGGGACCTGTGTTATATACAGCGCATTACACCCTCCTGTTACATTCACCAGGGACCTGTGTTTCATAAGGCGTACTACACACTCCTGTTCCATACAGCAGAGACCTGTGTTATATATGGTGACCTTCCAGTGGCGGATCCACTGACTGCATAAGAGGGGCGCCCGCTCCAGTCATGCTTCAGTGAATCCCTATATAATCAGCCAAATCTTTTGCCACAAAAGGGGGCGGGCCCCCTGGCCCCCCCTAAATCCGCCTCTGCCTACACCCTCTTATGTTACATCAACCTGGGACCTGTGTTATTTAAGGTGCACTACACACTCCTGTTACATTCAGCAGAGACCTGTGTTATATGAGGCGCACTACACCCTCCTATGTTACATTTACAAGGGACCCGTGTTATATATGGTGTACTTCATCCTCCTGTTACAACCGACAGGGACCTGTGCCTTATATGGTGTACTACACCCTCCTATGTTACATTCCACAGGGACTTGTGTTAAATAAGGTGTACAACTTCCTTCTAAATTACATCCACCAGGGACCTGTGTTATACAAGCTACATTTCACCCTCCTATGTTACATTCACCAGAGACCTGTGCTATATAAGGTGTACTACATCCTCCTATGTTACATCCACAAGGGACCTGTGTTATATAAGGTGCACTACACACTCCTATGTAACATTCACCAGAGACCTGTGTTATACAAGGTGTACTACACCCTCCTATATTACATTCGCCAGGGACCTGTGTTATATAAGGTGTACTACATCCTCCTATGTTATGTACACCAGGGACTTGTAATATATAAGGTGCACTACACACTCCTATGTTACATTCACCAGAGACCTGTAATAAAAGGTGCACTATATCCTAATATGTTACATTCACCAGGAGCTTATATCATATAAGGCATACCGTACACCCTCCTTTGTTACATTCACCAGAGACCTGTAGTAAAAGGTGCACTATATCCTCATATGTTACATTCACCAGGGTCTTATATCATATAAGGCATACCGTACACCCTCCTATATTACATTTACAAGGGACCCGTGTTACATATGGTGTACTTCACCATCCTGTTACAACCGACAGGGACCTGTGCCTTATATGGTGTACATGTACTACACCCTCCTATGTTACATTCCACAGGAACTTGTGTTATATAAGGTGTACTACATCCTCCTATGTTACATCCACAAGTGACCTGTGTTATATAAGGTGCACTACACACTCCTATGTAACATTCACCAGAGACCTGTGTTATACAAGGTGTACTACACCCTCCTATATTACATTCGCCTGGGACCTGTGTTATATAAGGTGTACTACATCCTCCTATGTTATGTACACCAGGTACTTGTGTTATATAAGGTGCACTACACACTCCTATGTTACATTCACCAGAGACCTGTAATAAAAGGTGCACTATATCCTCATATGTTACATTCACCAGGGGCTTATATCATATAAGGCATACCGTACACCCTCCTTTGTTACATTGACAAGGGACCTGTGTTATATCAGGTACAGTACATCTTCAAATGTTACATTCACCAGGGACCTGTTATATACAAGGTACTACACCCTCCTATGTTACATTTACCATGGACCCGTGTTATATGAGGTGTACTAAACCGTAATATGTTACATCCACCAGGAACCTGTGTTATAAATTGCACTACACCATCATATGTTAAATCTACCAGAGATCTGTGTTATATAAGATGCACTACACCCTCAAACGTTACATTCACAAAGGACCTGTTTTATATATGGTGTACTACACCTTCCTATGTTACATTTACCAGGGACCTGTGTTATATATGATGTACTACACCTTCCTATGTTACATTTACCAAGTACCCATGTTATATGAGGTGTACTACACCTTCCTATGTTACATTTACCAGGGACCTGTGTTATATTAGGTGTACTACACTTTCCTATGTTACATTTACAAGGTGCCCGTGTTATATATGGTGTACAACTACCTTCTATGTTACAACCACCATAGATCTGTATTATATAAAATGCACTTCACACTCCTATGTTATATCCACCTTGGACCTGTGTTATATAAAATGCACTACATCCTCTTATGTTAAAACCATCAGAGACCTGTATTATATAAAATGCACTTCACCCTCCTTTGTTACATTCACCAGGGACCTGTGTTATATACGGTGCACTACATCCGCTTATGTTACATCCATCAGGGACCTGTGTTATATACAGTGCACTACACCCTCCTATGTTACATTCACCAGGGACCTGTGTTATATACGGCGCACTACACCCTCCTGTTACATTCAACAGAGTCCTGTGTTATATACGGTGCACTACACCCGCCTATGTTACATTCACCAAGGACCTGTGTTATATACGGCGCACTACACCCTCCTGTTACATTCAACAGTGTCCTGTGTTATATACGGTGCACTACATCCTCTTATGTTACATCCATCAGGGACCTGTGTTATATACGGTGTACTACACCCTCCTATGTTACATTCACCAGAGACCTGTGTTATATAAGGTGTACTACATCCTCCTATGTTACATTTACCTGGGACCTGTGTTATATAAGGTGCACTACACCCTCCTGTTACATTCAACAGGGACCTGTGTTATACAAGGTGCACTACAGCCTCCTATGTTATGTACACCAGGGACCTGTGTTATATAAGGTCAATCACTATGACCTTATTTTCTACAATGTTCTACAGATCTTGTTTTGCTGATTATTAATTCCTATGGCAGTTTCTTACGATATAATATAAGTTTTAAGTATACAGGTAAAAACATGGAAACTAGCAAACAATCTTCATTTTAATGGGGTTACACTTTAATAAGTCATCTGATATTTTTGGTACAAACACTAAATGTACTTATACCTCAACATAGCATTTCTGTGCACCCCAAGTGAGTTAAAAATGAGAAAGTTCAACATCCTTTCATTTGTGGAAAATATAAGGAACATGCAAATCCTGATAATGTGCACACCTTTAGAATATGTACTAACACCCTACATAATATAAATGTTCTAGCTAGAACACTGTAGGAGTTAGCTAGACAAACCAACTACCCTATGTGGACAGTGGGATATGTTAGACAGTGGTCAAACAAAATTCCACACGAAGTAACATAATTATGTAAGTATTCAGGAATTGAAATAAAACCCATAGATCTTTAGCCAAAAAACCTTCAACATTTAACTTAATTTGCAAAATAGAAGAAAAAACTAATTTTCATTGTGCTTTGTCACATCTCTTTTTGAGTCCAAAATTTAAAGAACTAAAATGGAGACTGGTGTACCTGTATCTAGATTTCAGCATCAAAACGAGTATATTTTGTAGTAAATCAAAAACACTCCTCATATAACCACCACTTACAAATTTATTTTCTCATATAACCACCACTTACAAATTTATTTTAAGATAATGATTAACTACAAATTATACACATATATTCATTTAATATATACAAATAGTGAATGAACATTTAACAATAAATGATTCAAATATGATAGTGATGTTACAAGGTGAGACATACATATATGTAGATGAATAAATGCAAAATGTAGCAACATCAGATAGTTCACATAATTATGATCGTTAAATAATGTATACAAAAATGAAATGAAATTTTTATATTGATTAAAATTAATTTTGCAATAATGTTATGAATGTTATAAGTGTATATACAAATATATATTTATAAATGTAAATGATTCAAAGTAAACAGTAATAACTATAAAATTTCACACCAATTTACAAATTCAGATAAGTTATATATAAATAAAGTATTTGTACTTGATTTCAACTAATCATTCAAATTGATTACATGTTTAGCAAGTACAATTTTTGCAATTGAAAACTCTCTTTAAAAATTTAGTAAATATATAGAATATTTCACCCGTAATATACTGATTAAAATAAAAAAACACTATTTATTAAATAAATTATTTGAATGTGTAGTTACTCAAAAATATAGCATTTTATAGGCGAGTCTGAAGTTTTGTTGTGGCTCAGGTAAAAATAAAATCTGGTCAAGAAAGTTCAATGCATTATATTGTTACTATTTATATATATGTTCCTGCACAATTCATCATCTTAAACAGAAACAAAGTAAGAATTGATTTTATTGTCCATAATAATAGAAAGCAAACTTATATTCAAAGTAAAACACAATCAAGTAGATTATTTTTTGTTTAAATATCACATATTTCTTTTACAAGTTATCTATTAATGTGTATAAATAACTGCCATCATTTTTGCATATGCACAAATAAGAATAACAATATAGATATAAGAACAAAGTCGAATACATTCAGTTAAAATTTAACACCTGTCTTTTAATGCTTTTGTCAATAAACAGAACTCTTAAAGAGCCTGTGTTGCTCACCTGCATCTTTCAGAATGGCCACTTTTAAGTAAAAATCATCATAAAAGGAGAATAACTTTATTAGTTAACTTGCAATTTAAGTCATTTTAACACATTTGTAGATTCTATTCAGCTGAATATTTTTTTGTTTTTAAAGTTTCTATATATCTATTATAGTTTTCAAGATAAAAGGCAAAAAAGAAAAAAAATAGTAATAATTATCATTAAATGGTAAATAACTCAAAAAATTTAATCAAATCAACTAAAGATTTCAGCCATTATGGCTTATCTGTAGATGTTGTCCTGGTGATCATTTTTCTATTACAATTTTTTATCTATCTATATAGTTTTCAAGGAAATAGACAAAACTGCAAAATATTGACTTATTTGTTGATCTTGTCTTGCCAATAATTTTTGCATTTTAAAGTTTTATTTATCATAGTTTTCAAGAAATTGGTAATCCTGGAAAAAAAGGGAAACATCGTCATTAAAGGGCAACAACTTCAATAAGGGGTTGACTGGGGATTTCAATAATGTTGACTTATTTATTAATTTTCTTGTCTTGTTGATCATTTTTGCTATTTAAAGTTTCTGTCTATCTATCATAATTCGAAATAATAGGCAAACATAACTTTTTACTAAACTCAATTAAGGGCAATAACTCGTATAAGAAGTGATCTGACAGTTTTGATGTCAAATGATATTATGTAGATCTCATCATTCTGAAATATTTGTTCCTGCCCAATTTTCTTTATCTATAGCGCTTTCAAGTTAATAGACAAAAATTGCTCTTATATTTTTAGCCATGTGAACCATGTTTGTCGGCAGGCAGGTTGAGATGACACACTTTTTAAAATAGATATCCCGTTGATAATTTTTGCCATGTTTGGTTAAATTTGGTTTAGTAGTTGCAGAGGAGATGATCTATGTATAATTTAACAGAAGACGACAGTTGACAATAAGTGATGTCAAAAGCTCACAGTGGACCTCGTGCCAGGTGAACTAAAAAGGCAAATAGTAATAAAATCTGTATGTATGGTTAAGAGAAAACAGGTTTACAAATAAATAAGATGTTTACTGTAAATATACTTTTATATGTCAGGGCTGGGCTGATAGATGTTACATGATGGTAATTTTTATACAAGAACGGTAAAAGTGACGCCCCAAAAATTGAAACATGATCTGTGTTTTGTGGTAATTGGCATTGTGCATATAAGAGGGGCGAAAGATACCAGAGGGACATTCAAACTCCTAGATCAAAAATAAACTGACAACGCCATGGCTACAAAAGATAAAGACAAACAGACAAACAATAGTACACAAAACACAACATAAGATTCATAACATTTGGTTGAGGCAAACTAAAGTAAGAGAAGGGATACCAAAAAGTCAACAATTTTTCCATTTGTAGAAGGGCATAACTTTAGAACAGTAAAAGTGACGCCACCAAAATTCAAACTTGATCTGTGTTTTTGTGGTAATAAGCATTGTGTATAAATTTCATAACATTTGGTGGAGGCAAACTAAAGTTAGAGAAGGGAAACCAATTTTGGGACGGACGTACAGACGGACAAGGGTTAATCGCAATACCCCCTCCGCTATGGCGGGGGCATAAAAATTGATCTGCACTGATTTTTCAAACTTGTTCTAGACATTGCTGACCTTCAATATAAATTCTATAAATATCTTGCAAGAATAGTACACAGGAGAGCACTTACAAGACTGGATGGATGCAGGGTATTTCTATGTCCCTTGCAATGTGTCAAACAGGGGATGATAAGTAATGGATAATAGATGAATTTCACCATTCTTGCATTTTCTAGTACATTTCCTATGTCACAATAATGTTAATATATATACATATCTTTATATCTAGCTCTGAAAATAACTCTGATGCTGTATAAATAAACTTTTTGTTGCTTTGTTCTTGAATTACAAAATGTTGTGGCAACAATTTCACTAAGATTTTGTACTAAAAAATAAATGTATTTTAAGAGATTCCACCTCTAGGTGTAATACCATCATTGATTTTCCCCTATTAGTCTTTGTTAAATTTGCACTTTTCAAAAAATTGTGCAGAATTTATCTTTGTTTCAAATAAAGAAATACTTGGCATGAGTAAAGTTTTATCCTGTCCAGTTCTATAGAAAAAGTTTCACATAACATTTCATTGCATATAAGAAAATAAAAATCATTGGAAGTTAACCAATCAAATTTCTCCTCTTATTCTATCTGTGTACAAGGTTTAGTAACCATGTAACCTCAAGATTACAAAATTTTCTATAGAAATCACAAATAAAAATAATGGTGTTTTGAAATACCCAAGACATATGTTTATGACACAGAAATAGTTTTACTGCAATAAAATGTAGGATTAATTACCTACAACGGTCAAATTCAAGGGAATATTTTTTAAGACCTACTTTCGTATGCAACCAGATGTGACGTACCATGATTTGGTGGTATTACACCTCTATATTCATTACTATGAATCAACTTTGGTATTCACTTTAGCTTTGATAGGGTGAGCAGATTCTAGTAACACAAAAGGCAGATTATACTTTTGGTATTCCTAATCTTTGTCGGTTTCCTAAACGTAGAAAAGCTTTTATCAGCTGGCTCCTCTCCCTTGCCTTTAATATATCATAAGGTCCAATAAAATGCAGAGTAGCTTTGTCTTCTGGACCTAATTTATCTTTGATATATGTACAATACCTGGGTGATGTAGACAGGCATGTTATCAGTATCTGAAAAGAAAAATCAGTTATACTTAATTAGTATACCACTAGAAAGTTACTTGTTACCTGCCCAAGAGATGGTATAAAAGACACTTTAAACTGATATTTGTGAATATAGCACACTGGAAAAAAAGTAGAAGTACCCAGTGATCTTGCTCCACAAAATGATAAACCCTTCCCCTTGCAAAGTCCATGATTTGCTAAGGGGAAACCCTAAAAATAATTTTAATAAAAAAATTAAAGAACCTCACATACCCCACACCCCCACATTGTCACTTGACAAACAAAATCTCACCAGATTCCTAAGTTCAAAGACTCATAACTCTACAAAAGTCAACTGATAAAAATTTTCTTGTGGATATGCACAATTAACATATTATGTCCTCATAAACTACAAAGTTTCAACTGTTGCAGTAGTATAATTGGGCCAAAATTCTAAGTTCTAAGGGGCATAACTCCTAGAAAAAAAATTGAATCGTAATTTCCTGCAATAAGTTCATCTACATAGTATGTCCTTATTATCTACAAAGTGTCATGAAATTTTGTTGTGTGGTTTCAGAGAAGTTGCAATGACAAACTGTTGCAGTAGTATATTTTGGCCAAAATTCTAGGTAAAAGGGGCATAACTTCTAGAAAAAAATTGAATCGTAATTTCTTGTCGATATGCACATCTACATAGTATGTCCTTATTATCTACAAAGTTTCATGAAATTCTGTTGTGTGGTTTCAGAGGAGTTGCGATGACAAACTGTTGCAGTAGTATATTTTGGCCAAAATTCTAAGTTAAAGGGGCATTACTCCTACAATAAAAATTGAATCGTAATTTCCTGCCGATATGCACATCTACATAGTAAGTCCTTATTATCTACAAAGTTTCATGAAATTCTGTTGTGTGGTTTCAGAGAAGTTTGGATGACAAACTGTTGCAGTAGTATATTTTGGCCAAAGTTCTAAGTTACAGGGGCATAACTCCTACAAAAAAAAAATCGTAATTTCCTGTCGATATGCACATCTACATAGTAAGTCCTTATTATCTACAAAGTTTCATGAAATTCTGATGTGTGGTTTCAGAGAAGTTGGGATGACAAACTGTTGCAGTAGTATATTTTGGCCAAAATTTTAAGTTAAAGGGGCATAACTTCTACAAAAAAAAAAATCGTAATTTCCTGTCGATATGCACATCTACATAGTAAGTCCTTATTATCTACAAAGTTTCATGAAATTCTGTTGTGTGGTTTCAGAGAAGTTGGGATGACAAACTGTTGCAGTAGTATATTTTGGCCAAAATTCTAAGTAAAAGGGGCATAACTCCTACAAAAAAAAATTCGTAATTTCCTGTCGATATGCACATGTACATAGTAAGTCCTTATTATCTACAAAGTTTCATGAAATTCTGTTGTGTGGTTTCAGAGAAGTTGGGATGACAAACTGTTGCAGTAGTATATTTTGGCCAAAATTCTAAGTTAAAGGGGCATAACTCCTACAAAAAAAAATCGTAATTTCCTGTCGATATGCACATCTACATAGTAAGTCCTTATTTGTTGTGTGGGGTATAATTAACTGCTGACACAGAGAAATGTCTTGCTGTCAGCAGAAAATTCTGAAAAAGACAATTTGAGGGACAGCAGCATTGACAATTAATACAAAGTCGCTAGACCATGACATCGGGACAGGGCATCCAAATAACTAAACTGATTTGTACTGATAGTAATGCAATTTTATAGAAAATATCATTTATCTATCAAAAGGGATCATTAATTTTACTGGACTGAAAGTGTTAATCATTTAAGAGTTGATCGAAACATTTTAATCAATTAGCTATATATTAACATTACCTTTGTCTCATGGAGCAAAAGGCCAAGACATTCTTTTTTGAAGCAAGAATTGCCTAGTCCAATGATCAGCTGTCCAACATGTTGGCTAAATCCTCTTATCTTTGATGGATCCATAGTTTGAAGTGTCTCCTTATCAATAGCCTCTGGTTTTTGTCTAGTAACATGAATCTTTTGATCAACTAATGAATCATTGGTTGAAACTTTAACCTAAGAACAAGGAAAACCATATAGGACCCACTAATTCATAATTAATAACTACTGTACATTCAGAAATTATTGCAAGGTTTCTTTATACAAATAATTTGACTGGTTTAATATCGCAATAATAACTAGAGGCTCTTAAGAGCCGGTGTTGCTCACCTTGGTCAATGTGTTGCAGTGCATATTAAACAAAGGACACTCTACATTATTTAAGACAAGAATAGAATTCATGACAAAACTCTCTGTTTTTGTGTCAGTGACTTGTTTGTAGAACTTACTTTACTGAACATTCTTGCTTACAGTTATCTCTATCTATAATGAGCTTGGCCCAGTAGTTTCAGAGCAGAAAATTTTTGTAGAAGATTAACTCCTGAAGTGGTCAATTGACAATTTTGATCATGGTGACTTATTTGTAGAGCTTACTTTGCTGTTTACAGTTTATCTCTTTCTATTATAATATTCAAGGTTATAACCAATAAACTGCTTCGCTGAGCGCAGCTGGATACGCCCCCAGAGGTCCAACCCTGAACAGTTGGGGCAAAAATGGACACAATATTCAAGCTTGATACAGGTCTGAATTTGGATTGTAATTAAATATTTGACATATTATAGGTTTCTGAATAAATGTAGCCAAAGAACTTGGAATTGGTTATATGAATAAAACCCCAAAACTTGGAAACGGTAATTCTGAAATTTATAAAAAATGAAAGGGAGCTCACGTCAATAGATATAAACAATTCACCAAAGTTTCATGCATATTGGTTAAAGCTTTTTTGAGTTAATGTCCGACATGTTGACGAAGGACGGACGGACAGACGGTCAACGGTATACCATAATACGACCCGTAAACGGGCATAAAAAAACTGCAAAATTTCCTTAAAATTAACAATTCAGGGGCAGCAACCCAACAACAGGTTGTCTGATGCATTTGAAAATTTCAGGGCAGAAAGATTTGTACCTGATAAACAATTTTACTCCTTCTCAGATTTGCTCTAAATGCTTTAGTTTCAGATATATAAGCCAAAATCTGCATTTGACCACAAGGTTCTATTTCTAGCCATGGCAGCCATCTTGGTCAATGGGTGTGGTCATCGGATACATTTTTTAAAGAAGATACCCTAAGCATAATTTAGGCCAAGTTTGGTTTAATTTGGCACAGTAATTTCAGAGGAGATTTTTGTAAAAGACTACAATAAAATGCTCCGCTGGGTGCAGCTTGATACGACCGCAGAGGTCGAACCCTGAACAGTTGGGGCAAGTATGGACACAACATTCAAGCTTGATACAGCACTGAATTTGGATTGTGATTAAATATTTGACATAGCATAGGTTTCTGACACAGAATGAATGTGCTCTAAGAACTAAAAAAATTTTTAATTTACCTATTCAAACCATATCATTATCATTTGCTTTTATATATAAATCATAAATAACCAATTTAAAATGGAAAATTTTAAAGAAGAAAAAAGGGAAAAAAAATCCCCCCCCCCTAATTTTGTGAACCCCCTTATGATTCATCACCCCCAAACTCAATACCAGCCTTCCCTTTGTGGTATGGTACCTTGCAGTACAATTTCATAGAGATCTATACACCTGAACACAAGTTATTGTCTGGAAACTAGAACCAGATGCTCCACAGGGCGTAGCTTTATACGACCGCAGAGGTTGAACCCTGAACGGTTGGGGCAAGTATGGACACAACATTCAAGCTGGATTCAGCTCTAAATTTGGATTGTGATTAAATAGTTGACACAGCATAGGTTTCTGACACAGAATGAATGTGTTCTAATGAACTTAAAATTTTTGTTTTCTCTTACAGCAATTCACTATGCTGTTGAATATTAATCCTCTCAAAAAATGTTTGAAGAAATTTTCTTTTTATTTATGAAATTTCAAATGAGAAAATGGAACCTAATTTTTTTAATCACATCCCCCTTTCCCTTATTCCAAAACTAATCTCAATTAAAATTTCTAATGGAGTTTGCAACAATAACTACTCATTTAAATACATCATAAAATATTAAGATGTAAACAAAACTGCTTGTTATCACTGAATGGTAAAGATTATTTTAATTTATTAGTTGGTAGTAAAAAGTGAATATACATTGTATATTGTATATAACAAAGATTTAAGTTGATTCTGGACAAAGAAAGATAACTCCAATTAAAAAAAATTCTTGCTATTGCACAACATTGTGCAATTAGATATTTCTTGCTTACTATTCTGGACAAAGAAAGATAACTCTAATTAAAAAAAAAATTGCTATTTCCCAATATTGTGTAATTAGATATTTCTTGCCATTGCGCAATACTGTGCAATTGAAAAGACTTGCTATTGCACAATACTTAATATAAAAATTTTAGATCCTGATTTGGACCAATGTAGACCAATTTGAAAACAAGACCAAAAATGAAGAATCTACATACACAGTTAGATTTGGCATATCAAAGAACCCCATTTATTCAATTTGTGATGAAATCAAACAAAGTTTAATTTTGGACCCCGATTTGGACCAACTTGAAAACTGGGCCAATAATCAAGAATCTAAGTACATTTTTAGATTCAGCATATCAAAGAACCCAACCGATTCATTTTTTGTCAAAAACTAAGTTTAATTTTTGACCCTTTGGACCTTAATGTAGACCAATTTGAAAACGAGACCAAAAGTTAAGAATCTACATACACAGTTAGATTCAGCATATCAAAGAACCCCAATTATTCAATTTTGATAAAATCAAACAAAGTTTAATTTTGGACCCTTTGGGCCCCTTATTCCTAAACTGTTGGGACCAAAACTCCGAAAATCAATACCAACCTTCCTTTTATGGTCATAGACCTTGTGTTTAAATTTCATAGATTTCTATTTACTTATACTAACGTTATGGTGCAAAAACCAAGAAAAATACCTTTTTGGGTCCCTTTTTGGCCCCTAATTCCTAAACTGTTGGGACCTAAACTCCCAAAATCAATACCAACCTTCCTTTTGAGGAAAAAAACATTGTGTTTAAATTTCATAGATTTCTATTTACTTATACTAACGTTATGGTGCAAAAACCAAGAAAAATGCTTTTTTGGGTCCCTTTTTGGCCCCTTATTCCTAAACTGTTGGGACCTAAACTCCCACAATCTATACCAACCTTCCTTTTGTGGAAAAAAACATTGTGTTTAAATTTCATTGATTTCTATTTACTTAAACTAAAGTTATTGTGCGAAAACCAAGAACAATGCTTATTTGGGCCCTTTTTTGGACCCTAATTCCTAAAATGTTGAAACCAACACTCCCAAAATCAATCCCAAGATTTCTTTTGTCGTCATAAACCTTGTGTCAAAATTTCATAGATTTATATTAACTTAAACTATAGTTATAGTGCGAAAACCAAGAAAATGCTTATTTGGGCCTTTTTTGGCCCCTAATTCCTAAAATATTGGGACCAAAACTCCCAAAATCAATACCAACCTTTCTTTTGTGGTCATAAACCTTGTGTTAAAATTTCATAGATTTCTATTCACTTTTACTAAAGTTCGAGTGCAAAAACTAAAAGTATTCAGACGACGACGACGACGCAGACGACGACGCCAACGTGATAGCAATATACGACGAAAATTTTTTCAAATTTTGCGGTCGTATAAAAATGCCTGTTTTTTGGCCTCTTTTTGGCCCCATATTCCTAAACATTTAAAGTAATTACCCCCAAACTCAAACCCAGCTTTCCCTTTGTGATATGGAACCTTGTAGTACAATTTCATAAAGATCCATACACTTACACACAAGTTATTGTCATGACTCTAGAAAAATGCTTGTTTTTTGCCCCTTTTTTTGCCCCTAATTCCTACAATTTTGAGGCAATTACCCCAAAATCAATCCAAACATTCCCTTTGTGATATGGAACCTTGCAGTACAATTTCAGAGAGATACATACACTTGCACAAGTTATTGTCTGGAAACTAGAAAAATGCTTATTTTTGGCCCCTTTTTCCTAAACGTTTTGGGCAATTACCCCCAAAACTCAATTCCAGCTTTCCCTTTGTAATATGGACCCTTGTAGTACAATTTCAGAAAATTCCATACACTTACACACAAGTTATTGTCATGAAACTAGAAAAATGCTTGTTTTTTGCCCCTTTTTTAGCCCCTAATTCCTAAAATTTTAAGGCAATTACCCCCAAAATCAATCCAAACATTCCCTTTGTGATATGGAACCTTGTGGTACAATGTCAGAGAGATCCATACACTAACACACAAGTTATGTCAGGAAGTTACAAAAATGCTTATTTTTGGCCCCTAATTCCTTAACTGTTTGTACCATAATCCCCAAAATCAATCCCAACTTTCCTTTTGTGGTATCGAACCTTATGGTAAAATTTCATAGAGATCCATTCACTTAAACTAAAGTTAAGAGTGCGAAAACCAATCGGTCTTCATAGACTAAATGTAGTTTTCATGATTTTAAACACCATTTTATATGATAAAATAAAGAATTTATCAGATTTGAGAGGAGTATAGAGATAAAGGGTTACTTTGAAAATAATGTCAAAAATATTACTTGAATAAGTTATTTTTAACATTTTTGAAAAAAAATAGAAATTACACTTACCTATTAAAGGCACATAATTGAATTAGGTTACAAATTATAAATAACTTCAGGTCTTAATTAATTCACAAGTATCAATCTATTTATATCAGTCTACCTTCAAGATTTTAGAGGAAAATGATAATTTAATAGTCCCAAGAGACCAATCTTTGACCCAGAAGCGTTGGTATGTAAGATAAGTGTGTGGGAAAGTTAATTAGTGTTTCTGAAGAATTAGTTTTTATATATCAAGGGAAAAATAACCAGATAACTGTGAAAATTATTTAAAGCTAGTAAAATCTGTATTCTTAAACACCTATAAAAATAATATTTAGAAAAATAACTTGTATAAGTTATATTTAAATTAGCCTCGTTTTCAACATTACTTGTATAGGTAATTTTAATTGTTACTTGTTTAAGTAATGCCCCTGACTGATCTATTATAATATTCAAGATAATAACAAAAAACTGCAAAATTTCCTTAAAATTACAAATTCAGAGGCAGCAACCCAACAACGGATTGTCTGATGCATCTGAAAATTTCAGGGCAGATAGATCTTGGCCTGATGAACATATTCACCCCTGTCAGATTTGCTCTAAATGCTTTAGTTTCAGAGATATAAGCCAAAAACTGCATTTTACACCCATGTTCTATTTTTAGCCATGGTGGCCATCTTGGTTAATGGGCGGGGTCATCGAATAGTTTTTTTATAACTAGATACCCTAAGGATGATTTAGGCAAAGTTTGCTTTAATTTGGACCAGTAGTTTCAGAGGATATGATTTTTGTAAAAGTTAAGGGACGACGATGATGATGGACGCCAAGTGATGAGAAAAGCTCACTTGGCCCTTTGGGCCAGTTGAGCTAAAAATTGCATTCTGATATCTGATACATAGTTCTGTATGCAGATTTCTTAAGTCTAGTCTTGTAAGTGCTCTCCTGTGTACTATTTTTGCCAAATATTTAAAGAATTTATATCGAAGGTTTATATCAGATGGCTTAAAATTTCTCCACTGATTTTTTTCAAAAAACTAAAATCCATGAACATGTATTGTAGCTTTTGCTCATACCACATGTACCACGAAAATATAAGTACTTTCACAGTTTTTGAGTTATATGTTTTACAATTGGAAATGAAAATTAATTGTTGACACACAAGCCTGAATTTTTTTTACTTTATTTATATATGAAGAAGTACCTCTGCAACTGTCATTATCTGTATTACATCAGGCATTTCATTTGATGAAATTCTGAAAGTTAAGTCTGGAACTGCCACAACACGTACATCCTTGATCATGGTTTCCTCGACCAATCCTATACTACAAAAAGAACCATTTTCAAAATTAACCTTTCATCATTTTCATATACAGGGTACCAGGATTTGATGATTTAGGTCGAGTCAATCGATTGCGATCTTGTTTTAATCAGTTATTTAAGGTGGTTACAATATTTCATGGATTTTAAATATGTCAAGGGCTAAATATTTTTGTGAGGTTTTTTGTTGATGCTTTTCTTGTCACTGATTTTGATCTTCCTAAATGTTTATAGGACAAGGTACAATTTGGGCTAAAAGTGAAAACTGTATGACTGGCATGAGGACCTTGCAAGGTACACACATTCCAAATATAGTTATCCTATTACTTAGAATAAGAGAGAATTCAACAATACAAAAAATTTTAACTTTTTTTTCAAGTAGTCACTGAACCATAAAAATGAGGTCAAGGACATTGGACATGTGACTGACAGAAACTTCGTAACATGAGGCATCTATATACAAAGTATGAAGCATCTAGGTCTTCCACCTTCTAAAATATATAGCTTTTAAGAAGTGAGCTAACACCGCCGCCGCCGTAGCCGCCGCCGTAGCCGCCGCCGTAGCCGCCGCCGGAACACTATCCCTAAGTCGAGCTTTCTGCAACTAAAGTCGCAGGCTCGACAATAAAACCACTGCAAGCAAAACGCATTTTTATTGTGCCATTCTTTAATTCTTATCTGGTGTCTATTTGAAAGCAGAAGTCATTGATATCATCTTTCACTGTGGATAGACAGGATAATGTTCCATGTCTTGGGCATTCGTCTTTACCAAACATAATACCTTTATTTCCTGCAGATGTTGTTTGATCTGTTTTAGAATCCTGCAACCAAAACCAGACGTCTTTAATCATGTTTTCAAAAATTAAATTGCCATAAAAGTTATTGCCTTTATTGAGGACATATTATTGCTAAAAGTTTTGAGATGTTCTGGTGTTTTAAAGTGGACACGCTTTGCAAATAATAATAATTGAACACCTTTGGATCATTTAGGATTTTGAGGACACGTTTGGGCATTGTTGGGGAGATTGACACTTTTGGAAGTGTTACATATACATTGTATCATGTCTGTCTGAATTTCAAAATTATAAAGAAATAACATTTTCATTCCACTAATTAAGCTTGCTCATGTTGTTTCAATTCTTGTTGTAGCAAGATGTTGGTAAGGAATCTTACTGCTATTCTCAATTTAAAAAAAACAAGATCTTACTGGTTTTACATGTATGTACATGTATTGTAACACAATAGTCCAGCAATGTGAAAAAAAACCCTGAAAAGTCAGTCCTCATTCTGCAGTATGTTAAGGTTAAGCACAAAGTGGTTAAAGAAACAGTCTTGTCAATAGTCATGATAGTAATGGTCAAAATTTATTTTCACCATATTTTTTAAAGAATTTACCTTCCCTTTAGGTTACACATTCTGCAAAACTTCTCCAGCATTGTTGTGAACCTCATTTCTTCCACTGTTCTAGAAGTCAACAACAAATCATAAAGTATTTCTTTTAGGTCATTTTGAAAGTCATGTCTTCCAGCTTCAATATGATGTATCAAAACTCTGAAAAAAAAATCCTAATTATTTATATAAGAACTGGACACTGCTTAGAGGTGCATAGAATCTGCTGTCGATTTGGAAACTTGTTCTATAATCTATTATTAAGTCAGACTTGGTGTCTATTTGAGTCGTACCTGTACATATATATATATGCAAAATCAAATAAATGGGGAATATGTCTATGGGACACAGATGATGCCCCCGCTAGCATATCATATAAAGTTATAAAGGGCAGGGTTTTCCCCGAGTCAATTATTTTTTTCACCAACTTACATAAATATATTTTTCGTTTAAAATGTTCCTTCTTTCTAACTCCCCCCCCCCCCCCCCCCCCCATTTACTTTTTAAAAGATACTATAAAAATAGCAATATAGACATCATAATTTTGACTTCTGGGACACAAGATTCATCTTCAAAAGTTTATCGGATATACATTTCCCTTCCAGTTGAAGGATAAAGACTAAAGGCAGAGACTTTTCTTACTTTTCAACAGGTTTTGGAACAACCCTCCAAATGTGGGATATCCCTTAAATAAGGGACTGTCCCTCAGACAAGGGATCATTTTGCTGTTGTAGAAAAGTAAAAAGAAAAATTTAGCTTTTTTTTAACTTAAAAGGGGAAAAATTCATTATATTTGGAACAACTTTTCTTAAAGAGGGGTCCACTTATTTTTAAAAATAAAGAAGATACATGTATAAGTCCAGGAATATTACAAAATTCTTGGACATGTTTTGACCATATAATACCAGATAGTTGTATAGTTCTTTGGGAAAAGTTTCTTCAAATGATATGAATATGTGCCCTTTTGTACTAAGAAGTGGTTTTTACAACAAAACATTTTTTTTTTATCACTTGAAATTGATCCCTGATTTAAGGGATAGTTATTACATTGAAGGGTTACTTATTTGAGGAGTTGTTCCCAACCTGTTGAATATATTTCTTCATAACAACAGTTTTCTTTTCTGGACCATCGTAAATGAAAAAGTTGAGACGTAAAAATATGCTTGAAACACGTGCGTCGCCAAAACGAAAAATAAATAAGATGGATGAAATCAAATCATTATGTATATTTCTTTCGCCAAATTCTTTCGCAAATGATGAATTTTAATGGCCACAATTTTTATTTTTTTGCAAAATGCGAAAATGGAGAACGCCAGCGGTAACCTTGAAAGGGACATAACTGAAGAACAGTAAAAGTGACGCTACTCAAATTTGTACTTGATCTGAGTTTTGTGGTTATATGTATTGTGTATAAGTTTTATAACATTTCGTTGAGGCAAACTGAAGGTAGAGAACAGAAACAAAAAATTCAGCAATTATTCCATTTGTAAAGGGGCATAACTCTAGAACAGTAAAAGTGACACCACCAAAATTCAAACTTGATCTGTCATGTCTGTATTTTGTGGTATTAAGCATTGTGTATAAGTTTCATAACATTTGGTTGAGGCTAACTTTAGTTAGGGAATGGAAAGGAAAACTAGTATTTTTTCCATTTGTAAAGGGGCATAACTCTTAGAACAGTAAAAGTGACACTACCAAAACTCAAACTTGATCTGTGTTTTATGGTAATAAGCATTGTGAATAAGTTTCATAACATTTGGTTGAGGCAACCTGAACTAGATTTGATTTGATTTTTGGTGTTTTAACGCCACTTTTAAGCACCGCTTTTGGGCCAATTTTTATTGGTGGAGGGAGACGGAGTGCCAGGAGAAAACCACCGACCTGTGATAGGAAAACTGACAATCCTAGTCAATTTAGATTGGAGTCTAGTGCACCCGCACAAGCGGGATTCGAACTCACAACCTCAGTGTTGACTGGCTAGTGATTACAGTAGTAACTACTTAGACCACTCGGCCACTGAGGCCCCTCCTAAACTAGAGAACGGGAATGAAAAATTCAGCAATTTTTCCATTTGTAAAGGGGCATAACTCTAGAACGGTTTAAGTGACGCCACTGAAATTTAAACTTGATCTGTGTTTTGTGGTAATAAGCCTTTTGTAGAAGTTTTATAACATTTGGTTGAGGCAAACTAAAGTTAGAGGACGGAAACCAACTTTGGGAAGTAAGCCAAAATATTTATCAAATGGAATTTATTTTAATATGTTGCATTAGAATGGAGATATCTGTATTGTATTTCGTTGCTAGCTCAGTATATAGGTAAACTCAATTTGTGACAGTCAAATCTACGTTTCACGAAGGCCAAGCTTAAAATACAATACAGATATCTCCCAATTACAGATATTTGAATTTTAATGAGGGCCTGTAAATAATGAAAACTTATAAATGTAAATAAAATGCTCCGCTGGGTGCAGCTTGATACGACCACAGAGGTCGAAACCTGAACAGTTGGGGCAAGTATGGACACAACATTCAAGCTTGATACAGCACTGAATTTGGATTGTGGTTAAATATTTGACACAGCATAGGTTTCTGACACAGAATGAATGTGGTCTAAGAACTTAAAGATATTTTTAATTTACCTATTCAAACCATATCATTATTATTTGCTTTTATATATAAATCAGAAATAACCAATTTAAAATGGAAAATTTTAAAGAAAAAAAAGGAAAAAAAAGGAAAAAAAAATCCCTCCCCCAAATTTTTTGAACCTGTGGCCCTTATGATTCATTACCCCCAAACTCAATCCCAGCCTTCCCTTTATAGTATGGTACATTGCAGTACAATTTCAGAGAGATCCATATATACACTTGAACACAAGTTATTGTCTTGAAAGTAGAAAAATGCTTGTTTTTAGGCCCCTTTTTGGCCCCAAATTCCTAAATGTTCAGGGCAATTACCCCAACCTCAAACCAAGCTTTCCCTTTGTGATATGGAACCTTGTAGTATAATTTCAGAAAGATCAATACACTTACACACAAGTTATTGTCTTGAAAGTAGAAAAATGCTTGTTTTTAGGCCCCTTTTTGGCCCCAAATTCCTAAACGTTTTGGGCAATTACCCCCAAACTCAATTCCAGCTTTCCCTTTGTAATATGGACCCTTGTAGTACAATTTCAGAAAATTCCATACACTTACACACAAGTTATTGTCATGAAACTAGAAAAATGCTTGTTTTTTGCCCCTTTTTTGGCCCCTAATTCCTAAAATTTTAAGGCAATTACCCCCATAATCAATCCCAGCATTCCCTTTGTGATATGGAACCTTGTGGTACAATGTCAGAGAGATCCATACACTAACACACAAGTTATGTCTGGAAGGTTTTTTTTGTCCCCTTTTTGACCCCTTATTCCTTAACTGTTGGTACCATTATCCCTAAAATCAATCTTAACCTTTCTGTTGTGGTATTGAACCTTATGGTAAAATTTCATAGAGATCTATTCACTTAAATTAAAGTTAGAGTGCGAAAACCAATGTGTCTTCTGACGACAACGACAACGACGCCGACTTCATACCAATATACGACCACAAAAATTTTTTTGCAGTCGTATAAAAATGGAAAAAAAATGGTAACATTTGTCATTTCCATGTGTAAGGGCAATAACTCCCATAAGAAGTTGTCTGACAGTTTTACAGCTGTGAGGTTTAATTATGCATACAAATTTTCCAAAATGCTAAAATTATCACTGATACCTTTATCTTACATTCATTTAGAGTATTTTCCTGAAGAAATAACTGTGAAGAACTTCTTAAAAGCAATCGTGCTTTGAAAACGTACACAGATTTAACATATCCGTCTCTGGTCCATGTTTTACCATTGTCAAGTCAACATCCAGTATTAGAAAAATGTGATTTTTAAAATATAAAGCAAAGTTGTTGAGAACATAATGTCTGTCACCATGCTGGTGACGATTTGTCTCGGTGCTGAAGTGTCTAGAATGCTGCAAACTTGACACATTCAGTCAGGGGTACTACTTGTACAAGTTATTATTATCCACCCTTAGTTGATCCGGCCCTATAATAAAATAATAATGAATAATTAACTTCGGCGGATTTTGTGACATATCTGAATCAGTATAAATGGAATTTGTAAAAAGTATCGATGAATAGTGACAGCAGGTAAGTGAAGGATGCCTAATATTACCTTTAGCATGTTTAGAGAAACATTCAGATGAATTACTTTAAATCGATACAAAAATGAGTAATCAGTATGATTTGTACAATTTGTTAAGCAGCATCGATATTAGTAGAGTGGGGCGCTCATATTCGCCGTGGACACAATTTCGCCGTTTTATGATTTTGAGGTGTAAAAACTTCAAAGGATGGTTGAAATGGAAGAAATATGCTGTTAAATCATATTTTTATAACAAATATGATTATTTTAGAAAATGTGACTAAACTTCGGCACCTACGGCAAAGGACCGAAAAATGGACAACGATTTTCAGCCAATTTCCTGAATGACAAAAACGATTTCAAAGAAGCATTCCTAAATAATTGTTTGACTGATTGCCCTAAATTTCAGTTTTTTACATCTTTCAAATGTCTGCTATTCGTCTATAATGAAATTTATTTGATAAATAAAGTTAAAAGCTGCAGTTATTTGGTTTTAAATAGATATGTCAAAACGGCGAATATGTGTCTCCCATCGACAAAATGTTAGGAAATTTCAAACACCCTTTAATCCAACTCTGCAGATGATTTTACTCAAAACAAATACGCTTTCAAGCTAAGAATATTTTGCATTTGAAGTTATCTTCATATAGAAATATCAGTATACTTCAAAAACATAAAGACCTGAACATAAACTGAAGAAAACATGGAAAGATATGGCGAAAATGAGCACCCCACTCTATATGAATATGAAGTTATTTTCCATGATAACTCAGAATACAATTGGGAAAAGTTTATATTCAATTCCGACACATAGAAGAGATAAATAGATATTCACAATCCACTGGAACACATAATAATGTAATTACCATAATGATCATTAGTCTATAGATACATTTGTAATTGGTTTGTTTATTCAACAATTGTCTGATGATCGTGAACCAAAGTAAGGCTGGTCGTAATCACTTAATTCAATTAAAATCATAGCTATTAAAATTTACTAAGAGCTAATTTCCTAATTCTTGTAGAGTAAAACTTTGGTGGCTTGCTTGCTTTGTTTGTATAAACTTTTAACTCAAGCTTTGACATCTTCAAACAATATATATAGGCATAGTTAAACCTGTATATATTATATTTACATTTAATTGGACGTTATCCCAATAAAATTGTACAATATACAAACAAAGCAAGTAAGTAAGCTAACCTGAAAGTCTTGCTCTACATGCATTAGGAAATTAGCTCTAAATAAACAATTCACAGGGCTGTAACTAGGCCTTGGGAACAGACGAGGCAGGGGTTTAATGGGAGCCGCCGATTGAGGCCCCCTGGCCGAAAATTGTAACATTATGGTTCGAAATATATCTTGTTACCTCCGTTGTTTGTATCATATTTATTGTTTTTGTTTCATATTTACGGTAAAATATCGGGAAACAAAGTGTGTTCTAACGTCTGTCAAATATGAAGTCGATTTTGTCAAGTCATTGTGCATTTATTTTCACACAGGATCGTATTTAACATTATGCACATAGGAAAAATAACAGACCACCGGCGCAATCTCTTTGACAATTGTATTTTCCTCTTTTAAACAAGACGAAACAAGTCTACAGATTATGTTTGCTAACATCCCGTTGGAAACAAAAACAATGTTTAGACCTAGTATTTCGTACATCCGGCCGTAATGGCGTTATCACATGTTAGTCACATGTTTCACGTATGACTGGAAATGATTAGAACTTTAGGACAAAAACAATTTTAATATATAACTGGACTTCTGTTTCCTGTGAAATGTAACGCATAACGATAAAGTAATTTTCTTACTTAATTATTACGAAGATCAAAACAAGAATGTAAATCATCTTGGATTTATCTGTTTGAACATCTCGCAAGAGTTCATATTTGCATATTGTTTTTAAGAATGCTATTACAACAAAGCAGATTACATCATCTAAAAATTGCGTTACGAAATCCGACACAAAAATCACGCCACTGTTCTTACATCTGCTACATAAATACTTATAGTTCTGGGCATTTTCTTCTCACTATTCTTATTGGTCGCGAGAAACGACACAAAAATACGGTTGTAGAATCTTTGATATTCGTATATTTTATTTTTTTTTCTAGGGAAGAGTAGCATACACTTGTATGTTGATAAAAATAATGGCATCTTTAGATGTAGTTGCAACTTTTCTTACAGTAATTCACATTTTATCACTTTTCTATAGTTATAGGAAACGGAGCCCAATAGCAAATTATGGTCCATATACATGGTTTAAAAAATAATAGTAATGATACAAAAAAAAAATAATGAATAAAATAAAATAATGTAGATAAATTACATATATATATTATATTTATATAATCTTCCTTTATTTCTTATCATTTAAATTTAGAAAAAACGATTGAATAAATTCAATTAAAATATATATGTCTTTATTTTCTATTAATAATACTCCACTTACAGGTGATGTTTTGTTTGTTTTTGTATGTTTCTTAGGTATGAAAAACCAACACTGTCAGAACAAATGCTGAATATAATTATAATAAATAAAGTTGTACAGGATTCTTTAATAAAATCAGATTATAATATGTCTCTGATTAAATTTAACAAATCTCACACTTTTCATCATTTTTGTGACTGTCATTTAATGACAGGAAACACAAGAAATGTTTATTGTAGTCATCTACTAATGGCACACTTCAAAGGTAATCATAGCAATAAAAATCATGTTGTTGGGAGAAACCACACCAAGGTAATAAACAATTAAGGAGTTTTAGGGAGGAATTAGTCCAAGTTTCCTCCCAAGATTTGGAGAGAGTTGCTGGAATTTCTTGGTGTGACACCAAGTTTTTACAGTGTAGGGAGTATGACATTACATCCTCTCTGTGTGTACTGTAGTACACATTATTGTTTAGAGGCCAGCTGAAGCACACCTCTGGATTCAGGATTTTCTCGCTGTACTGAAGACCCATTGGTGGCCTTCGGCTGTTTTCTGCTCTTTGGTCGGGTTGTTGTCTCTTTGACACATTCCACATTTCCATTCTCAATTTTATTACACCCAATCAATAATGATAAAAATTAAATACTCTCTAGTCACCTTTACCATGGTTAATTGTGCGACCGTCTTTATTTCACAAGCCCAAAGTATTCCCACAATACTCCATGGAAATTCAAAGTATCAAGCAATCAAATTGTCATTCTGCCAAGGTCTTGTCCTGTCCTTTTAACATTTGAATGGAATAATCACATACATTTTGTAACTTGCTCTCTATATATAGCTAAAAGAAAGCCTACTTCATGTATTTGCCGTTAAACCAAACAAATCCTCCATCCATCCAAAATAAATGTTTTGTTTTCGAATAGCAGCCAGGTTTGTAGCAAAACATTTGAAAATGCCTCAAATCTTCATTTTATTTGAAAGAGAACTACATACAAATTGTGGGGTGTTTAGGTATTCATGTGTGATCTGTGAATGCTTCTTTAATAATATTAACTGAGCAAGGTGAAGAATTCAAACTATTTTAATTTTGATTTACTTTGCGAACTGATAATGTTGGAAATATCCATTATCAATAATTCATTTTAACGGGAAATAAATAATTACAGAACCAAATGCCGGTTTACTGGCGATGGTAATCAGATACAGAGATATTACGTTGAAATAAAAGTACAGAAGCTGCACGTCAACATAAATTACTATTCGAAGTATGCATTACTTAATTCTTGATGTTAAAATGCAAGGATGTGTTCTACCCTCTGCATGCATGCCTAACTTTCTCCATTTTCTTTTTTTCCCTTATTATTTTTTTTTGCCAGCAATTGCCTCGTCTGCCTCATTGTAGTTACGGCCCTGATTCAAGGTCTTTATAGTTGGATCTTTTATTAGAAGTTCTAATAACGTTTGTCAGGACCTCAGCAGGAATATCAACTCTTCCTGCTGCTTTTCGAAGATAAGCATGAAATACATGTACAGCTTTTAAGACTTCTTCTTATATCTATCTATAATAATATTCAAGATAATAACAAAAAACTGCAAAATTTTGTTAAAACTACCAATTTGGTGGCAGAAACCCAACAATGGGTTGCTCGATTTGTCTGATAATTTCAGGGCCGATAGATCTTGACAAATTGAACAATTTAACTCCATGTCAGATTTGCTCTAAAAGCTTTAGTTTTTAAGATATAAGCTAAAAACTGCATTTGACCCCTATGTTCTATTTGTAGCCATGGTGGCCATGTTTGACCATGGATCAAATCTTCGGAGTTTCAGAGAAGAAGATTTTTGAAATATTTTATGACAACAGACGACGAAGGACGCCAAGTGATGGCATAAGCTCACATGGGGCCCTTTGGGCTCCGGTGATCTAAAAAGGGAGACAATGCCATTTAATATAAGGCAAAATAATAAAAAAAATCTTAAAGATCCATTATCTTTAATAAATATGTACAATGATGTATGGAAAAGTTTGACACAAGCTTTCTGTTTTTTTGGTGGTTTTTTTTTCGATTTTAAAGACTGAAAATAAAATATATTGACTCTGAAATTAAAATTTTGGGTTATATATTAAAACCACTATATACTCATGATACTGCACAGACTTTAAACCCATTGACAAGGATGATGGTGTCTAAGTAACTGCAATTCAGAATACCGAACATGTTGAATGAGGGCATTTTTTTAAAGAAAATACTTTTAACCATGCTATTGACATTCTTATCTTTATCTATAATCATATTTTTTACTTTTCTTTATTTTCTGTTTTTTTTTATATTTTTGGTTTATTTTTCTATTTCAACAATTTCTTTATCATATTGGCTTGAATTTTTTTATTTTGTTCATCTAAAGTTCCTTTCTTAGTGGTCCATTTATAAACATGATAAAACATCATTTCCTTAAGTTCTAGTTCGTTAATATATGATCATGATGATAAACCTGTCATCCATACATGTTTACTACGCATGGACGGACTTACCGGACAACCACACTTCTGTGAAAACAGAGGTGACCCATTTGTCTGATTGATTTTCAAATCTTTTCAGATATATGATTGCGGAAATAAGATAGTAAAAAATGTACGTAACATTGAGTTTTCAGTGAATAGATTCAAATCAAATTTGATGCAATTTTTATATAATAAAGAAGAAATATACACGATCAAAGCCTTAGATGGGCGGAGTTACAAGACTGCATCGTATCTTAATTTTTATTCCCTATAAATATTTTTTTATATTGGGGCGGATCGACTAAGGGCCCGATTGACATGAAAGCTACAAGAACTTGAGAAGTACCTGACTGACATTGCAGTAGTGAATGAAAAGATGGTAATTTTAATTTTACCTGGAACTACTACCCACAGTTTTCATCAACTCTTCATCATCATGGTGTTCATCTGAATCAGCATCAACTTTGGGAAGAAAGTTTTTAACAAGATATTCTCTAACTTTAACAAAATTTTCCTGTTCAAGTTCTTTGACACTTGTGTCAAATGTCAAGTTAGCATTCAAATAATCCATCATCTTGATTAAATCTGCATCGAGGGGTGGCAAACCTGCATTTATATTTGAAAACATGTCGAAAAATTCATCAATGCTCTTCGTGGATGGGTCGATCCAGTTCCAATTAATCTGAAGATTTTCTAGTTCGCTCATCGTCCAATCACTTGTTTCACGCGGAATGTAACTACTCAGTGCAGTTAATTTCTTCTTCTTATCGCTTGATGCGGAATAATAATCGCCATCTAATCTATTTGTCCACAGTGGATCATCTTCTGAATTTGAGCTGTGCCGTTGGCGTTTGCGTTTAGGTTTCGAGGATGACGCCATGTTGTGCCGAGGATAATTGTTCTCAACTCATCAGTATACGGCAGCCGGTACGGTCACAGAACCGTTCGAATGCAGCACCGGAATACGTCCCCAGAACCATTTAAAAGTCATGCGCAGCACTTGTTAGCTAAATACCGACAAACAATTGTGACCTGAATGACCACAAATAAACACAACATAATATAATATATTATATATATATATTGTAATCACAGTAGTCTTAGATTATAATTATCAGTTTCGTTTGTTTGTCTCAGTGATTAAGGAGGTTATATGAGACATATAACCTCCTTGGTCTGATTAAATGATAACGAGGTGTTTGTCGCTCCTTTTTTTAAATAAATTGTGACCTATATTATAGTTGTTATAGTCATATCCCATAATTATTGTAGCTGAATATTTCTCTTATGTAAAAAGTACCCAGTAATCAATAAAAAAATTATTTGATCTATATGTATTCATCCATACGGAGACGCCCTTTAATTTCAACGATGAGTATTAATGGTATTAATATCAAAAGTCTATTATAGTTTAATACTTGTATACGTTATATTATTAGATCTTTAATTATAGGTATCTCCCAAGAGCGTTGCTGGAAAAGCTGGTTTGCGGGACGGTGACTTGATTTGCTACATTAACAAAGCTTACGTCGCTGACGTCACACATCAACACATGTTGATTTTCATTTGTAAATGAGTGGTTTGGCAAAGTTGCATGTCCACCGATGTCCAGACAAACCAAATTCTATTTGGAAGTCTCATACCTTGATAAACTCGTAATATTATATATAGTGTAAATCTCAAAATATATATAACTTTCATTTTCTACAGATTGTACATAAAATCAAATGTCCTTCACATTACATGTGATGTATTTCATCACGTGAGATTCATTGCTAGAAAAAAAAACTTTTAACGAGGCGTATATATCGGTTTATCAAATATATCTTTTTAAGGATGTCTGCTTGTCATGTTTAGAAATTTTTGAATTTGAGCGGTGCCGTTTGCGTTTAGGTTTCGAGGATGACGCCATGTTGTGGGTTGTGCCGAGTATAATTGTTCTCAACTCGGACTACCAGATATCTCGGCCCAAAACAAACTCGGCCTATTACAAAGTCGGCTTCACAAACTTGGTCTATAACAGACTCAGCCTATCACAAACTCGGACTGCTAAAAGATAAAAGTATGATAAACGAAATAAGTATTATTTTATTTGAAATTAACTATCAGTACTTTATCTTAAACGTTTTTACACTTTTGGTATTTGGCTGGATGTTGTCTCCAAATGACCTTAGATCGCCTCCAAATAACCCTTTGACGTCAAGCAATAATCACTTTTTTATTGTGAATTGTTATGTCAAAGTTTACGGGAACCTGTGTGATTCTACGTAATGGCGGACAAATTTGCATACAAGTGTAAATACGTCAAATTGCACCCATTTCAACAGTTTTTCACCTACATTTATTCAAAGAACAGACAAAAATGTTCATTCTGGGTTTTTTGTAGACGTATCCAATTTACTAGTTCAACACTGAATCACCGAAAAATGGGTTTGAACCTTCCTCCAAATAACACAAGAATCTGTAATGAAGAGTATCTAAACTTGCAAGTGAATATAGTTCATCAGCAATGTTTCTGAGCTTATTTTGTCAAAATTGAAGCAAACTTGCCACTAAAAGCGTATTATTATTTCACTGTTTGACTATGAATGAACTTGGCCAAAAATAACTATATCTTGCTTTATTATATTTCTTGTAGCTAAAACCCTTTAAACATTGTATTTTTAAAATCAATATGAGATAAGGTATCTTCTGCTACCAGTCATACTTTATCAATTATTTTTTTTATCTTAAGTGAATTTTGGTGGAATTAGACCTCAGTCAATTATTCTCTGAACAATTTTTAAAAAAAAAATTTCCCCCGTCTTATTCTTTAAATTGCAAGGTTTTCTTGTTTTAAAAAGATGTTTCCAAGTTATTTTATATATGATATCAAGCAGATTATACATTATTGAAACTGACCCAGTTTAACTGAACGCCTTTCTTCGTAAGAGTTATCTCCCCAAACACTATTTTTCTTGTTATCTCTACTACTTTAATTCACAACAGTAAAGACCATGACAAAACTACTTTCCCACATTGGTATTAAATCCTCAGGATGTTGACCACAATTTTGACCAGATAAATAATTAAAATGGCAAGGTGCACAACTATAGATGTCATGATGGAAGTACACCACTAATTCATATGGCCCCATTGCTTTCTATGTTAAATTCCTCAATTTCAAGCACTCAGGCACAGCTCTTTTGTTTTAAGTTCAAATAAAATGACAATCATTGCATGTCAAAGCAACACTTCATGGTGTCTTGTACTGACAAAAAATCAGCATACCTTTAATGGCATATAAGAAAGAACTGGTTCCCAAAACTTCGGATGTACCAAAATAGGTACTTCAGATCTGACAAACAGGCAAAATGTACCCTCTTTTTTAAATTTCATGCAATTTTTTTTATTATTAAAAATTATAAGTCAAAAAGTGTTCAACAATGATCACCAGTCATTCAGCTTTCATTTGATATCAAAATTGCCTAAATATTCTACATATTTTGAAAGTTACACCCATGCGTAGGAACTATTTTGTGTTAAATACGTACTACTTTCTGGCAATGGTATGTGCTTTCCGGCCGGGCCCGAATTAGTGTTGTTACACCTATAACAAAACCAAACTTGCCATATTTCTATTTGCCATGAATATTTCTACAATTTTAAGTAGTTTTCAACTCACAAACACAATAATATTTTCAACATTTATTAAAATATTTTTTTTTTACATTTTTTTATGTGTTACATTTTTGTTTTTCGTTCAATTTTTGTGCATAAAGAAGGCCGTTAGTTTTCTTGTTTGAATTGTTTTACATTGTCATTTCTGGGCCTTTTATAACTGACTATGCGGTATGGGCTTTGCTCATTGTTGAAGGCCGTACGATGACCTATAGTTGATAATTTTTGTGTTATTTTGGTCTCTTGTGCAGAGTTGTCTCATTGACAATCATAACACATCTTCTTTTTTATATTTATATGAGTATATTAAATAAACATGTTTATACCAAGCTAAGTCAGTTTATATATTGTTTTTCGTCTGACTATACAAAAGGCGAGGAGAGTTACTTTGATAGATCAGGTTGACTGATAAGCTGTCTATATAAAGTAATGGGACAATGCATGGCATGAAGACATCACCAAATCACCGTATGCAATACTCAAAAAGGCATCCAGAGCTTACCATATAGTCATCAACTACCCACCAACAGGCCGTGAACTTTGGTTGGCTCTTAACTCAAATCCAAGAGCACAACAAAATGTCAAAATATTCTATTCAAACTGGGTGACCTGTGAGAAAAACATTGAAATTTTCCAAAGAAATACACACACCCCTCAACTTTTAATAAGGAGATTTGGTATTAATGCAAATGAGTCAACTATCCACAGGGGCTTGTTTAGTATAGGATAGCAATCGCCATTGACAGTAAAATCTCGTCTGACCCACTAAACAAGCCCCTGTGAACTATCCCACAAAGTTCAAATGTAGAGGATGTGAGCAGTTATATAAAGGCAACCATATAATCTTTAACAATGAAAAAAACATACGGTATTGTCGGCTACAATAGTTCATGAATTGAAAAATATGAAACAGTTCAATTGAGAAAAATAACGGCCTATTTTAAAACAACATGAATTACGAAAAACACATATAAAAGACATCAACAAACGACAACCACTGAACTACATGCTCCTGAGTTGGAGCAGGCACATACATGCAATATATTGTGGCGTTTAACATGCTTGTAAACAGCTGGGACAGTTTTGTTACAGCACAGCATAAGAACAAACTATACAAATCATAAAATATTCAGAATCTTTTCACTAATTCATTATGATCTCTTATATATGGAGAAAGAATAAAAAAAAACCTAACAATTCCAGGATTTTATTGTGAGCCTGTGCATGTATGGCGACACATGTCACCATCCTTATATATTTTTTAGATAAATTGCTTCAAAGTTGACCGATATGCATAGAATTTGGCAGAACACGGATGACATTACTTAATATAGAGTAACGTTTTTTTTATTTCCCCTGTCTGGTTTCGTAAATTTCCTATCAATTCTAACTGATTTAGTTTTATTTCCAACTAACAGGGTGGATCTGAGATTCAGCTTTCAAAATTTCATTGGGTGAACATTGATTTTCAAGTACAATTTGAATTGATTGATTTGAGGTTGCAAAATGTCCGGTGGCAAATATTTCAGGCATGTTCAGGACCATACAATACATTTTGAAATTATTGTGTAAAAAAAACCCACACATTTATAGATCTAATGCAGCCATCAAAAAGGTAACAAAAAACATCCCATCAGTTGTAAAAGTGAAAGATAAAATAATACATGTTTTAATGTAGTATATTCTCTGTATATAATGTAAACGTTTGGGTAGTGTGCATAGTTGCAGACAAACCTTGCAAATTGTATGTTTTAAATTTAAGTTCAATTAACATTCTGTCGTTGCTTAACGTCCAGTGGCAAATATTTCATGCATATTCAGGACGATACCAATTGTGTACTAACTTTTATGGTGATAAGTATTGTGTAAAAGTTTCATAACATTTTGTTGAGGCAAACTAAAGAAAGAAATACAAAACAAAAAATTCAGCAACTTTTTTCCTCTATAAAGAGGCATTGCATAGAACAGTGAAAGTGACACCACCAAAATTCAAAGTTGATCTGTATTTGGTGGTTTTAAGCATTGTGTATAATTTTAATAACATCTGGTAAAGACAAACTAAAGTTAGAGAACATAAACGGAAAATTCAGCAATTTTTCTATCTGTAAAGGGGCATAACTCTTGGACGGTTTAAGTGACACCACCAAAATTCAAACTAAGTCTGTGTTTTATGGTAATAAGCAATGTGATTAAGTTTCATAACATTTGGTTGAGGCAAACTAAAGATAGAGAACAGAAACCAACTTTGGGACGTACTGAAGGACGGACAAGGGTAAACCTTAATGCCGCCTCCGCCACTGCGGGGGCATAACAATGTGTAAATATAGCAATTGATTAAATTAGGCAAAATTCAATGAATGGTCATTGCACATGGTTGTCATAAAGGTTTGAGAATCAAAACAGTATATAATAGTTAGGACCAGCAAATTGTCCTCAAGGCCACAAGTAAAATATGTTTTGAGAACCATAAAAAAAATCGATTATTCTGCCGTATACAAATAATAATCAGTTAGGTTTTTAAAAATAATAATAATAGACAAGCTGTCCTTTTCCACCATATGCAATAGAAACATTGACAAATTCTTGCACAATTTAATGTAGATCGTTGGTATATTTTTCCTGAGATAGAACATGTAGAATTTGTATGCCCCCACCGTAGCAAAGAGGGCATTAAGTTGTACCCTTGTCCGTAAGTACGTCCGTTCCAGAGTTATACCATAAAAAGTGCTGACTTTTTTGTTTCCGTTCTCTAACTTAAGTTCATGAAGTTTGCCACAACCAACTGTTTTGAAACTTATACACAATGCTTATTTCCATAAAATTCAGAACAGTTAGAATGTTATTGGTTTAACATGTACTGTCAATTAGTTATGCCCCTTATAAATTGGAAAAAATGCTGAATTTTCCGTTTCCGTTCTCTCTTTTTCGTCTGTCTGACATAGTTCATCTTACACTGACCTCATTTTCTTAGAACATTGATAATGTTAAGTTAATGTGATACTTGTATTAAAATCTTTACATAACACTTACAGAGTTTCAAAAGTAATTCAATGATAAATAAAACCAACCAGACATTTCAGGGTGAACCTTCTTGCTTAGCAGATCTTAGTCTAGGTTTAAAGTTTTTAAAGCATCAATCTGTTTCAAAAACCAACAATGAGTTGCATTAAATTGTTCCTGTAACTTTTTATAGCCATTTTGAAAGACAAAGTATCCTGAGCTATTTTTTTTAAAATGTTCATTAAGATTTGTTTTTCTAGATAATCATGTTATGCTCATTGTTGAAGGATATACGGTGACCTGTGGTTGTTTATTTCTATGTCTTTGCTCTCTGGCGGAGAGTTAATTGTCTCATTGACAATTACAACACATCGTCTTATTTTTATACATAGACTTACTAGTAATTAAGTTTTGGATTCAACATTAATCTTTTTCACTGACAGCATCAGTCTTTGATACGACAACGGGTTATGCGTATTACCAATTTTTTTTTTAAACTTCTGAGAAATCTTACATATATAAGATTGAAGGGAGGGGGTACATATGCTGCCCTCAACTTTAGAAGTTGTGTTATGCTTAAATTCTTAAAATACTTAGTTCACAAGTAAACTAAATGAGATACCACGTTTTTTTTCAACAAATTTTATAATTTTGAAAAAAAAAAAAAAAAAATCGAAAAAAGGGGGGTGGACCATACCCAGAGTGATGATTTTTCATTTTGTACAAGTCTATCTTCATTTACTATATATTTTTGTTTAAAATTAACAAATGCGTGTCAGAATTGCACATATAAATGGAATATTTTAGCTTTTTAAGTTACTAAATGTTTGATTATTCATCTGATTGTTAATCTGAATTTTGGTGAAAATTGACAATTTTTGACTAAAATTCTTTTTTTAAAGCAAAAAAAAAAAAACGCACGACTTTCTTTTTATTTTATGAATATATAGAATGTGGTCTTTCAAAATTTGTCAATGACATTTCATGGTATTGTTGGTCTTGGGAGATAAACAGATTTAAAATTTAGGAGTTTTTGAAATTTTTCATTTTCGAAATTTTTAAATGGTTGCTATGAATACAAACTATTTAGTAAATTCACAATTTTAATGTTTTTGTATAGTTTGGTTTTTTTTTTGTCAATACTGTAAATATACATATTGTTTGTATTGATTAACAATATTTCTATGGGACTTTAAATTCCCTTATTTTATATTTTCAAAAAGGGTCTTTTTTCACATATTCAAGCAAAATGTTGATTTGATGGTTACCATGGCAACGGGCATAATACAGGGGAAATAAAGACAGAATTTTACTCATCTACCAAAGTTCTTATGTTATAGGGCAAAAAAAAATACTTCTGTGACATGTCAGGAATCACCTTCTCCATGATTTTTACAAAGACAGGTACTTAACAGGACTCTACTAGGGCAATATTCTGTTAACTTCAAATGGGTAACTCATTCATAACAATCATAACAAATATAATACTTGGGGGTATGATTAGAACAGCCAAAACAAATCATTCTGTTGACAATCAGCTGATATGCAATGTATTTGTATTACGCAACAGGTGTGTACTCAAAGCATTTAAAGTACATGAATTTAGAATTTGTGTTACTCTTACCTGACCACTAGAAACATCAAAGGGTCCAAAAGCTGATCGGAATACACAATTTAGACCATTTTCAAGGAAGTAAAGCAGACCTATGCATCCATAATGGAATAGGACATTATACATTCAATTTAGGAGAAAAATCTAAGTTTTAATATAAGTAAATACAATACAATCTTGGAGGAAATTGCCATGTATGTTAACCACAGGAAACACAAATTGATAATTTAACATATTTTTAAGATCTTTTTAAGTAAAAAGTCATCGAAAGTAAAACAAACTCTAAATGCCTTGTTTTTAAGAACCTGTTTTTTTTAGATTTCTTTTTTTTTAAATAAAAATGCATTAATTATTTTGATAAGGATCATAAGTTGTTTTTTTAAATTAATGATTAAATATTAATTATATTAAATTTTGATTTCGTATTTTCGAGAACAATGTGTCTAAAAAAATGAGCTACAAGATTTTTTGGAATAAAAATAATAATATTTTAAAAGAGATATGATCTACACCAACCTGTAATATGTTGTTGTTTTGTTGTAAATCTGAACCCCTTTTCTCTAAATTCATTATCCAGTTATTCCTCTTCATACGACATCTTGCTTGCTGCAGCTCTGATTAAGAGTGAAAATTAAAAATCATTTAATCATAGCTTTTAATAAACATTTTAAACCAGATGCTCCGCAGGGTGCAGCTTTATACGACCAGTGAAAATCTCCCCCAGCACCGCCCAGGCATGCCATTGGAGTATATTATAGCTCAAACGAATGCTAAGGGTGTCTACTACATGCCTGAATATTTACTTATAATAAAATATGTCAATGTAAGCCAACAAAAATATTTATTCGAACCCTACCCACCAATTTTAATATCCAGACGCCAATATTGACCATACTAACCCCAGATCTTTTCACCCTAGGGACCAAACTGAGCATATTATTGGTCTATTCTAGGTGTCCATTTTCATCGTAAAGGCCTTAAATCTTCCCCAGTCATGCCATTGGGGTATATTTCTAGCTCAAACTAATGCTTAGGGGTATCTACTAGTCTACATGCCTGAATCTTTATTTATACTTAAATATGTGGACGTTTACGCAATTTGTTGCCCTCCGATCACATGAATTTTGCCGGAGGTGAAGTTCTAAATGAAATATTACTTGGTAATTGTTTTTAAAACTAAAACAAATTCTGACATATTATTTTAACCATGACCCAGAACTTTATTTTAACAGAAGCACTGGGCAATCATATAGTATTCAATCAGGAAAACAAAAATAGTGATTTAACATGTCTAGGAAGGGGACGATAAATGGCTGACCCGTGTTAAGAGAGAGCCATATCTCTTGCACGCTAAAGACACCCTTGTAGATTTCGAAAAAGAGCAGGCTAATGCCACTAAAAGGCAGCACTCGCACCCGCAAAGTGGAAAGGGGTTAATATAAGTTGAAAAACTTGTTTCCCAATCCACTACAAATAAATGTTTAAACTAAACATGTCAAGAGAAGAAATGAAGCAACTTTTTCATATATATATAAAAAATATGTAGCCAGTAGAATTTTGTCTCGTGAAAAACTGATTTTAAATCTGTTTTAATTTAATTATAATGTTTAATTGTTGATTGACCTAGAATAAAATTATTTATAGAACCTTTGCATAAATTTCCTAAATGAACGTACATTATAGTGCTGTCGAAATCACTATTTTTGCTGCCATGAAATATTGAATATGAATCTGTCATTATTTGTAGTTTTTTTAAGACTTAATATCACGGACTTTGATTAAAAACAATTTGTATCATAAGTACAGTAAAATGCTCTGCTGAACTGTAGAATTTTAATGTTTTGTTTCATAGACCACCGGAGTACTGCATCATTCTTATCTTTACCCATTCTATCGGGTAGTGAAACTTGAGTTTGAAATTAGAAAGATTAAAATTGTGCACAATTATCTGATCTTTTGTGGGTTTATGTTGTTCAAGGTAATTTTCGGTGCAGTGCTATGGGGGCTGTTATTTTCTTTCATTTGTTATTTTTTACTCTGTGTTACAGGACCTTGTACCTTTTGTATTGCCCCTTGACATCTCCTGCTTCTGTTTAAACCTTTACCACTAATATCTCATCTGTTTTATATAAAATAGTCTCATTCCTGGAATTTATTATACAGGAATTCATTTTAATATCAGTTTTTTTTTATAAGCATATAAACTGCTTGGTCTCTTCAAACATGGTTTCTATGGTGTAGTAAGATAGTACTATGATACTATATGGTCTATCTATTGAAACATGCTTGGTATAATTGTTTTTTATGGTGTGGTAAGATAGTACTATGATGTTAGATGGTGTATCTATTGAAACATGCTTGGTATATATGGGCTTTATGGTGTAGTAAGATAGTACTATAATGTTAGATGGTATATCTATTGAAACATTCTTTATATGATTGTTTTTTATGGTGTAGTAAAGATAGTTCTATGATGTTAGATGGTGTATCTATTGAAACATCCTTGGTATAATTGGTTTTTATTGTGTAGTGAGATAATACTATGATGTTATATTGTCTATCTATTGAAACATCCTTGGTATAATTGGTTTTTATTGTGTAGTTAGATAATACTATGATGTTAATTTCTTAGGTTTTTGAAGATAAGTACTTATACAGACTACATAACTTGCGACTGACTATCTTTTAGGTTTCCGAGCATGATCACCAAGAAGACCAGGAAACAATTGACTCTGTATCAATAAGACAAAGAATGGTAAATCATGTATCTGCAAATCCAGAGGTCTCCGGAAGACAGGCTTATGACAATGTTGTTCAGCAAGTCCCACGGAATGAACGGGATAGTATCCCAACATACGATTGCCTAAGATCATCACTTGACAGGACAAGAAGGAAACACATTCCCCCAATCCCAGCCACAATAAATGATGTGGCTATCAACGGGCGCTGGTGTCTTACCAAAGATGGTGATCAATTCCTAAGTAAACTAGATAATGGTTGGGGAATTGCTGTTTTCTGCACTAGGGAGGCACTTATGTGTTTGGGAGATTGTAATGACACATATAAAGATGCTACTTTTAAGTCTGTCCCGCGTCCATATATGCAATTTTTGACAATACACGGGTTCTACCGTGACAGGGTAAAACCATTTGTTTATGCTTTAATAACAGATAAGCATATTGGCAGCTATCGACAGATTACGAGACACATTAAACGGTGTTACAGAAGGTTAACCGACAATGATTTATCGCCACAAAACATTGTTTCAGATTTCGAGACCGGAATGATAACTGCAGCGGAAACAGAAATTCCCCAAGCTAGGATGTGTGGCTGTTTCTTTCATTTCTGCAGAAGTATTTGGAGGCGACTTCAGAAAGAGGGACTTCGAAATGCCTTTAACAGACGTCTTGCACTGAGGAGACTGTGTGAGAAAAATGATGGCCATAGCGTATCTTCCATGGCGGTGGTTCGACAAAATTTCCAGTTGTTTCGTCAAGATGCAACTACTCCATGACTATGTCACAATTGTCCAGGTTTAAGGGAGCTATTAACTTATTTCCAACGAAATTACCTAAATGGACAGTTTAGCCCAGTTATTTGGAATGTCTACCAAAGAAATATGGACAATAGGACAAACAATCATGTCGAATGTAAGTATATACATGTATGACAAATTAAATCATAAAAGCATATGCTTTAATGACACTCCGTTACGGTATGTATCCCCATTCTATGTAGTATTAATAATTTGATTTATCAGTATTAATGGCCCCAATAAAAAAAAATGGAAAGCGATTCTGTCGCTTATGATCAGCCGTTGTTTTTCATAAAAGCTTCCGTGTAACAATCATAACCCGAAATTCAGAAAGCAAAAATGCTTAAATTCAGTATCTCATGATTGTAAGAGTTTTACTTTTGTATTTCACTGAATATAAAAATGAAATGTGTTATTTAATCCTTGCTAACTACTAAATCAGAATTGGGTCACAAAAAAAACTTTCTGTTTTTCCTTTGAAAATTCGTTATAAATATTTTTCAGCTTTCAACAAGAGATGGAACGCAGTAGTTGGCAGACGTCATCCAAACTTGTGGTACTTTTTGAAGAAGTGAAAAACAGAGAGAGAAGGGGAGCCTTGTCCGTTGCAGCCGTTTAGACGAGGCGATCGACCACCCGTTCGAAAGAGGAAGTACCGCCTTCTTCAAGAAAGGATAGATCGTTTTAACGAATTCCTACAGAAATGGACAGACAACACTTAATCAGTACTGGGACGCCATGGTGTACACTGTTGCCCAATTTAACTGAAATGACTGAGACGTTTAGCCGTTTGTCGGTGGTGTAATAAAAATTGAAATAAAACATATCTTACAAGTTTGTGTTCGTAGTTCTAAAAAGTCCAGCAGAACGTGACATTCTTAATTGACCTTAAGACCAGTCATATACGCATCTACATTTATTTCAAATCTGAGTTTACTGTGGCTTTCATCTATTACAACCATCCTCCTTTTTTACGATTGTACATGGGCATTATATTGTCTAGTTCGTTCGTCTGTCCGTTCATTCGTGCGACCGATTGTCCAGATGTTCGTTTGTCCGTAAGTTCGTTCGTCTGTTCATGCGAACAGATTTTTAGTCAATGTGGTTTTATTATGAAGCAGTACTCGTATCAACTTGAAACTTAGTACACATGTTCCTTTGGTGAGGTTTTTATTAATTGTATGATAAATTGGTTTTTATCTCAGTCTTATTGTTCACTTAAAATAGAATTGGCATAATTTTTAAAAAGTACATTGCAAGGTTAAAGTTAGTTAAGGCCGTAAGATGGCCTATAATTGTTAATTACTGTGTTATTTGGTCTCCTGTGAAGAGTTGTCTCATTGGAAATTACATCACATCTTTTTGTATTTAGTGTCTCACTTGCGACTTCTGTAACAGAAAGAGAGACTGGGATAGTTCAGATTTTTGCAATGTTAATTTCACTTTTATTATAAGTAATATGTTAACTATATTTGGAGTATGGAATGCTTGTATATCTGGCCTTTGTCTTTCATTTATTTGTACATTTATTTGGCCGTTAGTTTTCTCGTTTGAATTTTTTTACATTTGTTATTTCGGGGCCTTTTATAGCTGACTATGCTTCATGGGCTTTGCTCATTGTTGAAGGCCGTACGGTGACCTATAGTTAATTTCTGTGTCATTGGTCTCTTGTTTAGAGTTGTCTCATTGGCAAGTACACCAAATCTCCTTTTTTATATATACACGTTTGTCTGAAAGGGTATATCTCACCTCGACCTCATGTGTGTGTGTGTGTGGGGGGGGGGGGGGGGGGGGTGGGGGGGGGGGTCGTGGGTTTGGACCCCCTTTTTTGGCCGATCAATGCATTTGTATCGGGACATGTACCTTGGGTTGGGAACACAGACACCCCCTTTTTTAAATGGCTGGATCCGCCCTGACATTGATCAATTAAATTTAACGTTATACAGGTAAGACATGTCAGTGTGTCCACACTTGTTTTTCAAGGTAGTGGAAAATGATCGAGTGTCGAACTATTGAGTGTCGGACTATTGAGTGTCGGACTATCGAGTGTCGGACTAATGAGTGTCGGACCAATGAGTGTCGGACTAATGAGTGTCGGACCAATGAGTGTCGGACCTAGTGTGTGTCGGACTATCGGGACGACCCTTTTTTCAGTACAACCTAGAAAATTGGCAGAAGTTTATTCTCTTGAAAACCATCTATTTGGTAACTTAAAACAAGCTTAACATTTTATCTAAACCTGCAAATCCATAGACAGACATTCACCTCTGAGGCAAGCATTCTGTGATTAATATAAGATGTTGACAACTATTGGAAAAGAGAGAAAGAGAATCTTAAATCATGCTAAAGAAAAGACTGTAACTCATGCCTCGACAAAAGAAAAATGAATTTTACAAAAAATAGTGAAATCGAATCATCAATGCACATAGGGAGAGAAACATGTAATAGTATATTATACTCTTTTTTTTTGTTTGCTGGTGGTTTGTACCACAGGATTTTGTAAGTGTCTCTTGTGGTAAGAGTCATAGGTTCTTTATCACTAGCCTGCTTTGTAGTTGAAAAGACAGCTGAGTGTGTAAGTATTTCTGCCAGTACATAGCCTCTTCAGTATTCAAGACTTCTACAATACTTCCCAGTGACAGCACATTGTAACTAGAACCTTGCATCCTAGGCATTATTGTAAAGGATCTCAGAGCAACAAGGACCCTGGTGATGCAGTGTGTAGGCCCATCGTCGTGTGGACACCCCTTACACTCATCAATACTGCCCCAACTATGGTAAATTATAGTACCACTGCCTTGTGGTTAGATCTTGGAAGATCAAAGGCTATGGGAGCAAATAAATACCAAATAATAACAAAGGTTCTTTCATTCGACGATCCCGCCGGCCAGGAACAACCAACTAAAACGAGTTAACTCGGGTCAAACTACATTAAATACCAAATATGTAGTGGAAAAAAGTTGGAAACCTGTGTCCATCCTATGCTCAGAAGACCCTCTCCAGAGGTATACTTGTTAAAAAAAAAGAGGCTCTCAAGAGCCTGAATCGCTCACCTGGTAAACAATGCCTTCGGCCATGTTTTTTTGACGAAATAGAAAATAAAACACACACTTTATCTTATACACCCTACTGATCATTCAAATGAAGTTTGGTTGAATTTGGTTGAGTAGTTTTAGAGGAGAAGATTTTTAAAGTTAGCAAATATGATGAACAAATTGTGAAAAATTGTCATAAAAGGACAATAACCCCTTAAGGGGTCAATTGACAATTTTGGTCATATTATTTGTATTTATATATTAAACTTATTTGTAGATCTTACTTTGCTGATCATTTTGCTGTTTACAGTTTATCTTTAACTATAATAATATTCAAGATAATGACCAAAACTGCAAAATTTCCTTAAAATTACCAATTAAGTGTCAGCAACCCAACAATGGGTTGTTTGATTCATCTGAAAATTTCGGGGCTGATAGATCTGGACCTAATGAACATTTTTACCCCATGTCAGATTTGCTTTAAATGCTTTATTTTTTGGAGATATAAGCCAAAAACTGCATTTGACCCCTATGTTCTATTTTTAAGTAAAGGCGGCCATGTTTTTTGACGGATCAAAAATCGAGGCACCAACTTTGTGCAAGATAATCTAAGGAACAATCATGCTCAAGTTTCATCCAAATCCATTCAGTAGTTTCAGAGGAGAAGATGTTTGAAAAATTGTTAACGATGACAGACGAGGACAACAGACGCCAAGTGATGAGAAAAGCTGCTCACATTTCATTTTAGGAAAGGTGAGCTAAAACTGCAAAATTCCTTAAAATTACCAATTCAGGGCAGCAACCTAGCAACGTGTCGTTCTCGATTCCATCTGAATATTTCAGGGCAGATAGATTTTGACCTGATAAACAATTCAACCACAGTCAGATTTGATCTTAATGCTTTGGTTTTTGACATTTTACCCCTATGTTCTACTTTTAGCCGTGGCAGCCATCTTGTTTGGATGGCCGGGTCACCGGACACATTTTTTAAACTAGATACCCAAAAGATGATTGTGGCCAAGTTTGGATTAATTTGGCCCAGTAGTTTCAGAGGAGAAGATTTTTGTAAAAGATTACTAAGATTTACGAAAATTGGTTAAAATTTGACTATAAAGGGCAATAACTCCTAAAGGGGTCAACTGCAGACTTGGGGTAATTGTAATTGTAATCGTTAATCAGCTGTAATTGATTACTATTTTTTTATGTAATCAGTGTAATCATTAATCAGCCAAAAATATGATTTACATGTAATTTATTTAATCAATTACTTTTCAAAATACCCTGTAATCATGATTACTTTTTGATTACATTCTGATTAAAATGAAAAAAAAATCTAAATTTGTGTTTTTTGGTCATTAATGAACCTCTTTTTTATTCATATATGATAAATTTTAAACATATTAAAATGGTTTGGTTACTTCAAGCATGTCTACTTCAGTAAAAAATAAAGTTACAGTATTGAAAAATCATCATTAGCCTAAGTAGAGACATATAATACAATTATATACCTTTTTGGTAAAAGATATTGTACATACATGTATATTCATTGTTTATAATGATCTTCATATTAATATTTGATAATAACTGTTATATATTCAAGTAATACTTTTTTTTAACCCTGAATTTTAATCTTTTGTGATTTTTGTCAACTTTGAATGGGCGTATGACATTTGCGCCGATTTTGAAAATTTTCATTCCTTCATTTGCGCCGATTTAATTTTTTCATTTGCGCCGATTTTATATTTTTGCCTAATTGATTTACAGGTAAGTTACAGGTAAGTTAATACTTTTACATGGGGGTGAGCACAGAGTATAAAGACAAATCAAGTGACATTGCAATTGGTAAATGGCTATCCCAATGTTTCGGGTTACCATTCCTTTCCCTAAATAAAATCTATGACTGCTCACGTTTGACATTGTCTGACGCTCCGCTACTTCTGATGACAAACGTCATACATTCTTAGACAACGTACCAGTACACATTCCATAACGGTCAACCAATTCGTGATGGCGCCCATAAAATTAACGAAGGGATGATTTTAACTGCACCATTTGGAACTCCTTGTTAAATAGCTTCCTTGTGAGAAAATGCGAATTCTAGAAATGCCCCCCACCAGTACGTATGCCAGACAAAGAAAAGATGGCCTTCGTTATCGACAATTACGCCAAATATAGAAGAGACGAAATCATAAAAAAGGAATATATTAGATGTGTTGCCTCTACATACTCGGCAAGAACAGATTTATGATTTGAATGTATTCCGTTTTTATGGATTT
>NW_027267471.1:0-20038 GCF_963676685.1 Mytilus edulis | reverse complement strand
AGGGATACAGGTAATCATTTTGTACCCTTACTTTGTCAGTATTAGTTATTGAGTGAGAAACTTCGTGGATGCTGATGGTTGTGTGGTTGTCTTCTTATCAATCTCATCCCTGTGCATAACAAAACGGGTTGCTTACTAACTGATATAAAAATGTTTCATGTTGTGGAAATTTTGGATGACTCCTTCATCAATTGATCTATCTTTGGTCTTAATTTCATTTTTCTGGTTATTTTGACATTTGAATATCATTTAATTTAGCCTTCCATAGTGTACCACAATGAACAAGCATAACTACTGGTATAGTTAAAAAATATGTCTGCTGTCTGAAATTTAGGTGAATGGTTTTGGTATTAACCACTATTTAAATAATGTCATATATGAGAAATGTGGCAGTATAATTGTATAATTTACATTCAGATGGTTGTTTGGAGGCTTTTTATATCTTTTAAGGTCAATTCTGGCATGGTTCATTATTCATATTTTTTGTGTCCAAGTTACATGCAACATTTAAGTCACTATTTTATGACAGAAATGAGATAATTGCAAAAATATTAATACAATTTTTTAATGTGAGGGTAACACAATGAAAAAGAGCCTTTACATGTTCAGAAAGAAAAAGATTCTTACTGTATTTATCTCTTAAACATTGCATGTAACATTGACAGAAAAGTAGAGGAAACTTGCTTTCACACAATTTCTGAAAGAAATGAAAATATACATTTTAGAGTTTTGATGATAGACAATGTTTTGTGATCAATATATATGATATTGAATGTTGAATAAGTTAAGGAATCATTAATCTCAATTTGGAAAAAGTGTCCATGTTACATGCTCCAAATTCATTATTTGCTTTGGTTCCAAACTGACGCAAGTTTAAAAATGATTTTTTTGGTTACAAATAGAAAGACACCATTTGTAGCAATAATTTGTAAATAAATTTAGAAGCTTATAATGATTTTTATTTTTTTCTTACAATGTCACACTAAAGTAGCATTAGCGAATTCCTGCCCATATTTGATAAGTTTCAAGACAATTTCTTTAAATAATTTCTTTTCATAAGATTCACTTTATTCAGATATAAGAACATTTTTCATTATGATTAGCATTTTTAATGAACATTTATCAAATTTTGATGATAACTAGGTGGGCATTTGGAAAATAAGTCTTTTCAGTGATTGTTTGTGCACAACTCTTGTTTTGAGATTTAAAAAAAAATTAGATATACAAAATTAGTTTTTTCCTAAACCATATACATATAATGATACTTGTAGTTTTCCAGAATAATATTACATGTATTAGATGTTATCAAAATTTATTGCAAAAGGATTGATATTGATCATCTTATTTTGTTAAGAAACTGACTTCCTTTCTCAATTTTATTGTTTTATTACTTTCATTTTTTTTTAAATGTCATTGGCATGATTATTAGTTATTATTAATAGGAATAATTCATTTAATAATGCATAATAGAACATCATGTACATTAACCTTTTACTATAAAAAAACAAAACTTAAATCTTACCAAGAAGAAATTAAAAGAATAAGAAACAAAAAAGTAATCAGTAATGAAAAAAACCAAACAGAAATGAAAAAAAAAACAATTAAAAAATAGAAATTTAATAAAATTCAAGACAAAAATAATAATGATAAATTGAGTAAAACAATATTTTATTCTACATTTTCAATAAAAGGTTAAATGTCAATTTTAAAAGAAACCTGAGTTACCTGTACAGGTAAATTTTAATGAAACATACCAACTAAAAACTTCAACCCTGATTGATTTTAACAGGTAACATAATCAGATAACACATCTACCTATGTTTTATGACCCCCAATAAATGGCCAACATCTCAAGATTGAATACCCCAATAAATGTTCACCATTGGATGTTGACCATGCAAGAGGGTGGACATTACTAAGAGGATGTCACAGGCTGTACTGTATGTGATGCATTAGGTCAGATAATGTATTAATTATGATAAACATAATAAGTTGGTTCTTACTTACCAAAGATCATAGTAATCATGTTAGTCATGGTAGTATGTGATTTGTATGAACAACAATGTGTTGTTTATTTTTTTTGTTTAATTTTTTTCCACCAGTGGTCATGGTGGTAAGTTTGATTGAATTGATTGAAAATAGATTTGCAATGCAATGACATGCATGGCTTAATTTTTTACAATGTTGTCATCATTTTATTTTAAATGCTCATGCAATATGTACATTAACATCGTACATCATTTTAGTAAATAATCAATACGATATGGTCTACACACATAATTGAAAAACTTATACATGTACTACATGCAATGACATGCTTCACATATATATATATTCAAGTTTTGGCTGCTTAGAAAATTCCTTTGGACTCAGAATCCCAAAAGGGATTAGTCGTAATGTTAACATATATACATGTACACTGTTTACAAGCCCACCATTAATAATCCATTTCATAATGTTCATGAATATGCCAGAGGGACACTTTATGTCCATGTTTAAATTTATGCAAAATTCTCATCATTGTTGCACCTCTTTCAAAATAAAAGACTGAAAATTAAAAAGTGTAATATGTTTCTACAATGGCTGTCAATTGTAACAGTCATTACGGCATGATGTCATATATCGAATGAAATCATTGTTTGGCATGTCACGTCACAAACGTCGAGCATATGAACAGTCAGGGGACTTATTGAAATAAGTGATTTTTAAATCACTTATTTGAGTAGCAAATTCAAAGTTTTGTCACAAATTGTAATTTTGTAGTTTTACCAAAATTTTAAACACATAGGTTTAAATAATATCTTTTCATTAGTAGAATTGAAAAAAATGAACTTTTTGCTTCTTTTAAGTAGCAAAGTTTATGCCTTAGATGCTATCATTTAGCTGAAAATGCACATAGGAAAAATAATAGACCCCTGGCGCAATTTCATTGAAAATTGTATTTTCCTTTTTTAAACAAGACGAAACAAGTCTACAGATTATGTTTGCTAACATCCCGTTGGAAACAAAAACAATGTTTAGACCTTAAGTATTTCATACATCCCGCCGTAAGAGCGTGATCACATGTTAGTCACATGTTTCACGTATGACCGGAAATGATTTACTGAGAACTTAACGACAAAAACAATTTTAATAAAAAAAAAGGAAATAACTGGACTTCTGTTTCGTTTGAAATGTAACGCATAACGATAACGTCATTTTCTAACTTATTATTAAGAAGAACAAAACTAGAATGTAAATCATCTCTGATTTACCTGTTTGAACATCTCGCGAGAGTTCATATTTACATATTGTTATAAAGAATTCTATTACAACAAAGCAGATTATATCATCTAAAATTTGCGTTACGAAATAGGAAACCAAAGTAACGCTAGTGTTCTTACACCTGCTACAGAAATACTTATAGTTCTCTGCATTTTCTTCTGACTATTCTTATTGGTCGATGTTCTTTATTATTTGAAAGCAAAAGTTACGAATTTGCCGGTGATGATTATCTATAAATCAGTCAGCGTTATGCACTTCGGAAGCGAAAAGTAACGCGAGAAACGACACAAAAATACGGTCGTATAATCTTTAAAATTTGTTAATTTCAATTTTTTTTCTAGGGAAGAGTAGCATGTCTTGTATGTTGATAAAAATAAAGGCATCTTTAGAATGTTAGATGTAGTTACAACTTTTCTTACAGTAATACACATTTTTATCACTTTTCTATAGTTATAGGAAACGAGCCCAATAGCAAATTATGGTCCATTTACATAATGAACTAATACTTTCTTAACAGATTTTTCCCAGCAGTGGAAGTATTTTTCCTGTAAAGTTCAAGGTTATATCTTTCAGATTAAGTAATAAAATTCTTCTGTTCGCGATAAAAATTTCACTGTTCGGGGGTGTTGAAATTAGTGGGGGTTATTAAAATGATGATACTTAAAGAAGTGATTTTTGGGAAGAAAATTGAGGTATGATACTTAAACAAGTGATTTTTATATATCATTATCCTACATGTCCTAGATTCAGTACAAGGTCATCACCTGAAATGACCTAGTCATCCTAGACAACACAGATGTTGGTTCTGATAATTTTAGAAACATAATTAGTCCCTGGATCATTAGTATTCTGTATTCAAAGCTACAATAAAATTAAATCACTTCTTTTAGTGATTAATTTGTACTACATGTACTTAAATAGGTGATTAATAAAGAAAGACAACTCTTACAACATGTACTTCCAATCTTTATGGAAGTAATGTTACTTGAATCAGTGATTTAGAAAATCACTCATTTAAGTAAGTCCCCTGATAGCTGCGGAACCGTAGCTCTTAGGTCCTTATGTTATTTTTTGACTATTTGCGGACCGCAAAAAAAAAAAAAAAAAGGACCATAAGATTTATGGTTCCGCAGCTAGTCCCCTGACTGATGAAATGCAACCCTGAAAAGCAACTGGCAGCAAGACATGCAAGAGGGACATATTTGTTCTATGACGAGGCAACATAAATTGGGTGAAATACATTGTAGGGGAAACTGAATATTTGTATTACCTTTCTCTTGCAAAGCGTTGACATCTGTCAGATCTTGTTACAAAGTTATCAATCCAATTGGATTTCTCAATCTCCTTTATTTTCATAATGTCACTTATAGAAATATCGTCTATGTGATAACAATCAATGGCAAAAACATCCAGAACTGCATGTTGAAAACACTCTTTTTTCTCTTCATCTTCTTCGCTTCGAAACCAAAATAGATTTACAACTTCAGAACGGATTGTCTCCTCAACAAAATGTAAAACACCCTTTGAGAAAACTGTGTTTATGAGTTCTGGTGCACATGTGTCAAATTTTATTCCAATATTTGGTAGTACCACGTCTGTCCATTCTGATGTGTTTGTCCTCATTGTGTCAAAGACACTAGTATTGTCTGTTTCGTTGGACATTCCGGGAAAAATCTTCGGGGAATAAAAGTAATGGGGAACGAAATCAATATAATGTATGTATGTTTTGTTTATCTCTCCGTAAACTAGGAGAACCATCTCACGGAGGGAAAAGGGAGACGAGGCAGCGTCGGCCACTTTTTGTCAGAAATTCTCTGTTGGTAATGAATGTAGGGAAAACATTCACAATATATGTTTTGTATGAAAACTGGCACATATACATGTACATTCATTTTTATATAGGGGAAAATCCAACTTCGTTTTGCATAAATGGTCATTTGATCGCATATAAATATATATAGGGAAATCCTAATACTTATTTTGTTTGGAAATTGGCTATAATTTTGATTGGTTTTACACTTGTAATATTTTGGGCCCTTTGTAGCTTCAAGTTGCTGTTCAGTGTGAGTCAAGGCTCCGTGTTGAAGATCGTACCTTGGCCTATAATGGTTTACTTTTATAAATTGTTATACTTGGATGGAGAGTTGTCTCATTGGCACTCATACCACATCTTCCTTTCAGTTTTGTCTGTCTGTCTGTCTGTTTGTCTGTCTGCTGACCGTCTGTCTGTCCGTCCGTCTGTCCGGCGTCCACGTGTCGCTCCGTAACATGTTTTTTTTATGGTCAAACGATCTGTATACTTTGTGGTGAAAATAGGATTAAAACTTTTTGAGTTACAGGACTTTCTAACTAAAACAGGTTTGTGTTTTTCTCACATGTGTATTGCTTTAAACTTAACACACTTCTTAGTTATATTAATCTAAAGATCTGCATACTTTTGGTGATGATTCAAAATTTTATTTCAGAGTTATTGAGTTTTTCTAAATAAAACAGGGGGGGGGGGGGGGGGACATGTCGCACCGTATCTCGAAAACCATTAATGATTATTGCTTAAAATTTACACACTACTTAATTATATTAAATTATCTAAAGATCTGTATATTTTCTGGTGATGATTCAAAATTTTAGTTTAGAGTTATTGAGTTTTTTCTAAAAAAAAAATTAGGGGGGGGGGGGTGGGGGGGGGGTTCACATGTCGCGCAATATCACAGAAACCATTAAAGATTATTGCATAAAACTTCTCACACAAGACGGAGGGCGTATCATGCACTCATGGCGCAGCTGTTTATCAAAGATAGGATAATCCTTCAATTTAGTATTAAACAAACGAATTATCCTCATAAAAAACATGCATGCAAAAAGTAAAATCACAAAAATACTGAACTTAGAGGAAGATCAATTGGGAAAGTCCATAATCACATGGCAAAATCGAATAACAAAACGCATCAAAAAACGAATGGACAAGAACTGTCATATTCCTGACTTGGTACAGGCATTTTCAAATGTAGAAAATGGTGGATTAAACCTGGTTCTATAGCGCTAACCCTCTCACTTTAATAACAGTCTCATCAATTCCCGATACTTTTACATTGATGCGTTAAATAAACAGACACAATAAATATAATAGTCAAAATATGGGTACATCAGTCATCATCGTTTAACAATTTTAAAAGGAACAATTTAACAGAACACAAAAACATCTACTATCTACGAACACATTTATTGGATTTGAGTGTCTGACGTCAGAAAATTTTATACGTCACATAAATTTGTCGTTAAATGTGCGTACAAACAATTTTAAAATTTTCATGGGAATGTTAGCATACAGGTTTAAAAAATCAAAAGTATGTAAGAATAAATTTAAGAAATAGACAACAGCTTCCAATTGCTTTTGAGCATTTCCATATGCTCAAGTCAATAGGTGTTTCGGATAAGCGAGATTTCTGAAATAAGAATGTTGGTAGGCGACACTTTTATATGTTGGACTCAACAGTAAAATTGCAGTAGTCATTGTGTTATCTGAGTTTGGACAAGAAGACAAGAAGAATTAATATTCGAATTATCACAGTTTAGATCCTGAATCGGACAGAAACTAATGTTATCCGAATTTGTATAGAATACATAATACTCATTATCAAGGACTTATAACTGTTCTTATCCGAATTCGGATAAGAAAAATATATGACCTCACAGAGTTTGGTATGCTATGAAGATCCTTATCCGAATTCGGATAAGAAAAATGTATGACCTCATAGAGTTTGGTATGCAATGACGATCCTTATCCGAATTTGGATAAGAAAAATGTTTGACCTCACAGAGTTTGGTATGCTATGACGATCCTTATCCGAATTCGGATAAGAAAAATGTATGACCTCACAGAGTTTGGTATGCAATGACGATCCTTATCCGAATTCGGATAAGAAAAATGTATGACCTCACAGAGTTTGGTATACAATGACGATCCTTATCCGAATTCGGATAAGTATATCTATATTCAATATTAAATCTTCTTGGTGGTTATCCGAATTCGGATAAGACGATAGTTTTTTTTATACATATCAGTACTTTTTACGATTTTTTTTTCGGTCAGATAAAATATATTATATATATATCAAGCATCCTTTTTATGAAAGAGTATACATTAATGTCCTTATCTTAATAAGTTGATGATTGATTGTTGATTGTTTAACGTTCAGTGGCAAATATTTCATGTACATGCAAATGAAAGCAAACTAATGTAGGCTACGGTTTGTTCGAAAAACGGCTTTCCTGGAAGAAAGTGCAGGAATTTCGTTTTTCATTAGTAAATGTGAGTATGTTAGAGTACAGCAGAAATACTTCTTTCCAACATACCAGCAAAAGGAACAATGAGGACGGCTCCAAATAATGTTGCGGCGGTTTTTTAACATCTAGAACGTGCTACATTCGCGCAGTACGAGGCATCAGATTTGATCGTTACGCCTAACCGATGCAACTAGTTATGATATGTTTATGGGTAGAAAGAAGTGAAGGAAGGTAATTATTTTTATAAAACAGTCAACATATTTTAATAGGTAAACTATGTGATTGTAAACGGTCGAGAATGGTTGACTGTTGTCGTTTGCTTAACAAATATCATGTTCACACCATTGAACTCAGACATCACTACGGTTAACTTAAAATTGCATAAAAAGTGATGTTTGATCAGGTCCTAGTATAAGCCCAATTCACCTTGTCACGTGTTATTACGTTTCAAAATGCTACGTTTCAACTACTAAAAATGTCCCGTTTTTTAAAGTTAGGTTTTACTAGGTTTGTGCCAATACGTAGCAAAACGGGATAAGAACGTATTCTGATCACGTTTTGCTACATATAAGCAAGTGTAAACCCACGTTTCCACCCCACATTGATACGTATCGATACGTGGTTAGCATGTTTTGTTACGTTCCCCTAAGCGTTGATACTTGTTTGCTAGGGTTCTACTTCGTTTCAATTTTCGCTACGTTTGCTGTTGAAGTTTCAAAACATACGGGACAGGTCCCGTTTTAAACAAAGGATCACTACGTTTCGATACGCTTCGTAACGTATATTCACGTTTCGCTACGCTTTCAAAACGTAGTAAAACGTGACAGTGTGACTGTGGCTTAAGCAATAAGGATCAGACAGGATTAAGATACAATTTAACAGCATTTCACATCTGTAAAAAAGAAATCCCGAACGGAATAAAATATTTTTTGATTCAACTATGCATTTGTTTCAGAAAATTATGATCTACACTTTGCATTGAAAATAAACACATGTATTCTAAAACCAGTTATTGGCGTCACACAGGTTATGTTCTCATATATTTTATGAGGGTATGATACTATTCCATTAACAGGAGGGGTTGTGCCTGATATTCATATGATGAAGACAATCGTTTCCATCAGTTCGATTGACTTCTGGAGCTGACATGTCAGTGACTGCTAGTAGTCCTTTGTTAATTTATGTATCCTTGTCATTTTGCTGAGTTATTTTTATTGCCTTTTCTGGCATTAGATTCGGACTTCTTTGAAATATAGTTTTACTGTGTATATTGCTGTGTGTTTGTTATTATGCATTGGTTTAAGGTATAGGGAAAGGGTTGAGTTCTCACAAAATATGTTAAGACCCGCCGTGTTTAGGCCTGTACTATGCCAATAGCATCTGGCCTTTGTCAGTCTTGTATGGTTTTTTAATTTATGTTTATTTATATATGTTTGAGTTTACAACGACGTTCATTTACACTAAAGTAGTACACATTTTAAGGGGATAGCTGAAGCCTATCCAAGGAGCTGGATTTTACTCGCTGTTTAAAGGACACATTGGTGGCATTCGGCTGTGTTCTGCTCTTTTGTTAGGTTGTTGTTTTAGAGACAACATCAAAAGACCAATATGTAGGATAAAGAAAAATTTTAATTCACATAGTTAAGTATGTGGCTGCTGTTTTTGAAAACTTATGATCTAGTTAATAACAAAATTACAAAATTACAAAAGGAATGCAGCACTAACAGAATACAGAAGGGCAATCAATAAACAAAAGACAAATAAATTAAAAAAAACATTGATTTCGAAAAAAAACAGGAGCTACGTCGCAGGGAGAACTTGCATCTTACAAGACGCTCGCCGTGAAAACAATTTGACATGTAGACGAGCTTTTTGTTTTGAAAAAAAGTAATAAAGACAGTCATATAATGTTAATATAAAAATATTACTGATTTGTGGGTTTCTTCTGTAAAAATGAATAAACATTTATCTATTATTTAAGATATACATCTAAAAATAAAATGTAACAAGTTTAATATCGCATATTTTATATATATACTTGTATTTTTCAAATAATATATAAACATACAGGAACAATTTTACTGTCAAATTTTAGAAAGACCCCTTATTATTACTAAACAAACAACCCAATAATTAACAGAAATAAAAAAGTTGGCTAAATGAGAAAACCTTATTTTAAAAATTGGATAAATGGGAAGACACCAAATGAAACGTGTCAGTGATAAATTATGATGCAATGACGTTAATTATTTGACTCTTTTATTTTAGTCTATTCTATATTGGTAAAATTAATTGAAACTAAATAATAAACCTTTCTTAAGAATTAAATACTAACAATCTTCAAGTTGTAGATCCTAAGATCAATAGTTTCCTTATGTTCTTTTATTGTTTTATCCTTATGATTCAAATATGCTCAAATCAAAATGAACGAAAAGGTTTGTTATAATGATGAAATTAATTTTAACCACAGAAACCTGTTTGTTACCCGCTGACTAAGTTATTTTTACAGAAATGTCTTGAAAATCAGCACATCTCCAGCACATTCATCAATTTAAATATATGGGTTTGTCTTTGTTCTTCAACAAAGAACTGATGTGCATCGTAAAGTCATATTTCATGAGATAATCATGTGAACTGGTTTATCTAACTCTCAGATCTAACCTCATAAACATGTCGCTTTGATAGGTCAGGAGAAAAGATTCGCAAATGACCTCCATTTTGTACTCTAACATATGTATTAGTTAATCAAATTTAAGAGAGACTCGGAAGACATTAGAACAAATTGGTAAATTATTAGTTATAAAAGGAAAGTTAATTTGCAAAAAATAAAATCTAAACAACATATTATACCTTTTATATATATGCTAAAAGACGAACACATATTTTATGTTAATAAATTATACTAAATTCTAATATGAAAATAATACATAATTAATATAACACGACCTTCGCATGATTGTGTTTTATAATGCATTAAAAATTACTTTATTATAATTACCATAATTCATGAATTCTGTACAATCAACCTGTGATGGAGAATACAAGGTCACTGTGTCAAGAATTGTATAATTTATGAGTTCAGAACACTCTGACAACCACCTATGATTCAGCCAATTCGGTTAATTGTTATTGCAGATGGATAACATTTAAACTTCCTAAACTAAAATGTTTCATAAATCACAAAAAAGGGTCAAAGCAGTAATAAAATTAAGGCGCGAAGTTTCTCTCGTGTTTTAACCTTGCAATGATAATTACAATTTAAACAACATTTTATATCTAATCTATGATCATGTACGTCAACTGGAGAATGAGAATGACTTTTTCAAGATTGATATTTTACTAAACGACTTTTCACGGTCATTGTTCTAGAATGTATCTATATATTCGCTGCCTGACAAGTTTTGCAGTAAATTGTTTTCTTGAGTGGGAAATAAATTATGGATCAATAATTAAAAAAAGAAATTAAAAAAAGTTTAGAGGTGGTATACCATAATTTTTTATTAAACTTTGCCAAAATGAAGTTTATATTGTGATGTAATAAAAAATATTATAAAAATGATAAGTCACCAGGCATTAACTGAAGATACAGATTGTGACAAAATGACACATTTTGTAAGGACTATAAAGGAAAAAAACATCATTATAATGATTGAATAATTGTAAGAGAACTTAAAGTGAGTGCTTTGAGAGCATACAAAACAATTAGGGTCACCATAGGTTTTCCCAGCTAAAATATGAAATAGCAAAGTTGCATTTAGATTCCTTCAAAAAAATATTCACAACATATTTCATTGAAATTTGATTGAAAACGCAATGCAAATATTTTTGTACAGTGATTATGCTGTTGTTTTCCTAGTTTGAAATGATTTACCTGTTTCGTGCAGCTAATATAAGTAAGAAGATGTGGTATAATCGCCGCAATGAGACAACTCTTCACAAGAGACCAAATGTAACATAAAATAACATCTATATAATATAGGTCATCAAGCGGCTTTCAACAATGAGGAAAACCCATACTGCATATAGTCAGTGTACAGCCGTCAACAATGAACAAAGCCCATACTGCATAGTCAGCGATAAATGACATCAAAACAATAAAATGTAAATCAGTTCAAACTAGAAAACTAACGGACTATTAAGTGTACAAAAATATTTCCATTGCGTTTCTAATCCAATTTCAATGAAATTATTAACAAAGTTCCCATAAGTATTGTAAGTTATGATATTCCATCTATGTGATTATTTGCAATCTTCTCCTTTATTCGTAGAGGGATATTTTTACTATTTGTCAGATCAAATGATCCACAGAAACATTTTGTAACATGGATTTTAACTTCTTCTTCTGTTTCTAAGTACTGCCCGCGCATTCGTTTGAAAACTTTCACAGTCAATTCTTCATCGCACCTCTCAATAACTTTACCAATACCATTTTCTGTATTATTGATAAAAAGGACCATTTGACCTATTGTGTACGACCGTCTGTCTTGGTATACACCTCTGTTGCCTCCTATGACAGGTGCTTTAGTACAGACCTTTAAAGAAGAAGAGTAGATATTTCCTTTTAATAAGGGCATTACATCATGATGTATCTACATGTACAAATGTATGTATCACATTTAAAAGCTTGAAAATCAACCAAGTAAAAGTTCAAAAAAAATATAAGGATAGCACCTACCACGTGTACAAAGATATATCGTGTTATTTAACTGCTTTTCAGCTCATTTGTTTATTTAAAGGTTGAATTTGTCTATGTAAGATTAAGAGGAGAAGATTTTAAGTAAAGGTATACGAAAAATTGTTAAAAATTGACTACGAAGGGCAAACACTTTTTCAGGGGTCGATTGAATTTTTTTTTTACTTGTTTTTAAATTTTTCGTTGTTAAACATTATTGCTGTTAATAGTTATCTCTATTCATAGTAATATTAGAGAGAATATTAAAAAAAAGACAAATTTTCCTTAAAACTACTTATTCAGGGACAGCAATCCAACAACGGGCTGTCTGCTTTGTCCAAATGTTATTTTCGTATGAAAATTTTGCTCTATATGCTTTAGTTTTAGCGATAGAATCCAGAAACTGCATTTTACCCATATGTTCTACTTTAAGCAATGTCGGCTATGTTGATTGACAGGGGGGGTCAGCGGACACATTTTTTCCAGCCAGATATTTCTAATGATAAGTGTGGCCAAGTTTGGTTGAATGTTTCAAAGGTGAAGATTTTTGTAAAAGTAAACGGACGACGACGACGGACGCAGAGTGATGAGAAAAACTCACTTGACCTTCTAGGCAAAGAGATATAAATAAATAAAATGCCAGGCATAGAATTTAGTTGTCATATTCGCGTTTTTTTTTAACACGCTATTCATCAATGGCGATCGAATCAACACAATTCAAATTTTAATCAATATCATTATTAATTATCAACATCTCCTGAATGGCTGAGGTAAATTATAACAAGTTAATTAGTCTGATGATTATTAATAAACTTAATATTCTTTAGTATAGAATCATAATGACCTTTTAAATATTTGAATTAGTATACAGACGTGAAATATTAACATGAAACTTACCAACTTGTGAGTTTTACGTTTCTCTTCATATTTTCGAATGATCTCTTGTTCTTTTTCTGACATAGCTTCATCTACTGTCCGTGTTTTGTATGTCTGAAGCTTTGACAAAAGAGGCCATTCAGCTTCCTTTCGATCTGGCGGTAGCAACGGATTTTCTAAAAACTCTTCCCATTTCTCCTTTTTGTCTTGCGAGAATTGTGCAAGTAAAAAATCTTTTTTAAAGACCTGCAAATTAAAACACCTCATGAGTTTATATATTTATCCTTAGATTGTTATAGTTCAGAAAAAACAGAAATTGACGATGAGATTAGCGATTTTGATTTCCATTCCGTTTCATAATTGATGCTATATTTTCAATTTGTAAACTTTATTTGACACATCGATTGATATTAGAAATAATAAGTCAGTTCTTTTAGTGTAATACTATACGTGTGTATTGTACGACTCAAGAGTTTTGCTTTATTTCAAGTATTTTAAGCACTTGCTGGTTGTAACTGTGTCTCTCACCACTTCCCCAGTATTAGCGGAAAGTTAAATCCTTGCAAATATGTTTAGCTGCGTCGTATCATGTATCCGTCGTCCAAACTATGAGCATGCAATTAATTGATTTCGTTGTTTACTGTCTATTATATTTGCTATTTTTTTTTCGTTCAAAAAATAATCCAGTGTTTCTCACGTTTGTGGTTTTTTTTTTCATTTTGCCATGCCAGGAACTTTAAATTGAGTACAGCAGAGCTAAAAGCATGTAGAACAAGATATGCTCTCTCTCTTCCAGTGCTTTAGACATGTCTCCAACTCATATTGAAGGTCATTTTATAGAAGTTTAACCATTATTTATGTGTGTCTTGTTATACATGCTGGTTCGTCCGTTTTATAGCATATAATATAAAACATGTATAATAAATAAAATAAAATAAAATAAAATAAAATAAAATAAAATAAAATAAAATAAAATAAAATAAAATTAATAAAATAAAATTAAAAAAAATTAAAAAAAATAAAATAAAAAATAAAATAATAAAATAAAAAATAAAATGAAAGGATGAACAAATAAACAGAACCTTTTAAATTCCGACCACTCTTGTTCGTCTATACGCTGCTTCACCATCTCTGGCGCCCCTGGTGGGAGACATTGATTTCCATATTGATCAATTTTGAATATTTCAACAGGTGGTTCATTATGCAGAGGATGCCAATCTACTTCAGTTGATTTATGCTTATATTTAACTGTTGTATGACATGTATCATCGTTAAATATCCTGACAAAAACATGGGAAAGATTTAAAACAACACAAGACTAACTCTGCAGGTTTATTAAACATGTATAAGCATGTCTTCTTGAACAATGTAACACACAAAGATCACGAAACTTAAGAGGGTATACTACGGACACGTAAGATTCTGCATCACCTTTATAGCTTGATGGTAGCCATAATAAGGTATGCATGGTTTGAGATATATCTAAACATTTTGAAGTTCGTTTGTAATAAAGCATTTTAAAGTACCACTATTTAAAGCCTCGGTCACACCTTAACGGATAGCGCGAATGGACGCCTAACGGATGAAAATAAAAGTTTTCCGTTGACAAAATTGTTATCCGTTGGGAGTCCGTTAATGTACTGACCGAATAAAACGGACGTGTAACGGATGCACAGACACACACCGGATATGCAACGTACGAGAAACGTACATCCAACGGACGAGTACCGCATAAAACTGACACCTAACGGAAGCGTACCGGATAAAACGGACACCTAACGGAAGCGTACCGGATAAAACGGATGTACAAGATATACGAAAAAATCAAAGGTGATAATAATAATACATAATGTACATGTAAATCGCATATATATTCAAAATGATTCTGTGTAAATGGTTTTGGTTTATTCTTCAAAATTCCGTCAAAGGGCAGAGTCTGGCCTAAATAAGAGCTGTTTGATTGTGAAGACGTGCCTATACTCTAAGATCGATTATGAATAATAAGAATTCATGAACCTTAAGAAATCTGACATAGCAATAATTGGCATTTCTGACGCGAAATTTCAATTTGCATTTATCCGTTTCAGATCCGTTCATCATCCGTTTTATCCGTTATACGTCTGGTAGAAGTCCGTTTCTCATCCGTTCAACATCCGTTTTATCCGTTAAACGTCCGGTAGAAGTCCGATGGTGAATTTATCTTCCAGACCTCCAACAGATGTATAACGGACACGTAACGGATACAAAACGGAAACACAACGGACGAGTACCGTACAAAACGGACGCCTAACGGACGTTCAACGGACATTTTATCCGTTGGACGTCCGTTCAAAGTTTTGAACATGGTCAAAATTTTCCACCGGAGAGAACGGACACCGACGGATAAAACGTACGCTTAACGAACATGCAACGGATGTGGGCGGACGTCTAACGGATAAAAACGGACGTCTAAAGGACATGAACGGATTGAAAAAAAAGTTATCCGTTAGGCGTCCGTTCGAGCTATCCGGTAAGGTGTGACCGAGGCTTAACGCTTACAAATACCACTTAAGTTTTCAGTCTTCAAAAGAAAAACAATCATTTAACATTCTTTAAGAGTTTGTGTATGCGATACAATCAGTTTTCCTTGTGTTGATTGTACTGGTTTAGATTGTGCTTTTTTATAGAATTATTGTTGATAGTTTTCTATTTCTCATTGACGTGTTTTTGTCTGAATTTGCTAGTTCTTAATTTGGTCGATTGTCAGTGATAAATCACTGTTAAATATATACCAGCTTGTACATAGACTCAATTTAACCCGCGATATATTCCTTGTTTTAAAGCTAATCATTATCCGCATCACTGCAAGACACAGTTAATGGTCGAAAAACTTTGCAATCGAATACGCAAATATAGTATTCTTGAGCCTACTATAAACCTAGTTTCATACCTGTATTTTCTCAATGTAGTTATCTGTATATTATGGTATGCATGTATTTTAATTTTACCTGAAAATTCGTGGACTTGTTACTGAGTTCATTCCATTAATGGAATGTTCAAGCCAAGCTGATATATTCCAAACGGCTTTCATATCTCTTGTTTTAGGAACAGGCTGTTGTGAATGTTTGACAATATCATGAAGGTCATTCATTGTCAACGCATTGTTTTTGCTAAGTGAATGGCTAATCTTGGAAAAAGTCTGATCAACATCCTCGTGTGTATGTCCAACAATTAAAAACGACATCCATACCTTCAATTGATTGATGATGCATTAACTATTTTGATTTTAAGCTCGACAATCTGTTGACAATTGTCACAAAAAAGAACGGTCACACATACGGTAACCTATAGTTGTTAATGTCTGTGTCATTTTGGTCTTTTGTGGATAGTTGTCTCATTGGCAATCATACCACATCTTCTTTTTTGTACAATCAATAGATTTTAGGGTAAGACAATTATTTAGCTATTGTTGGTTTATTAAAGAAAATTAATTCACAAAATTCTACATTCTAAGTTGACACAAAGGCTAGTAAATAACATATCTAGTCACTAAGATTAGTTACTTTGGACATGCCACACATTTGAAAACATATATCATTCAATTTTACTAATATTAATAGACAATACTTAACTTTATATTTCATTTTTTAACTGTTTTTTGTTCCATATGTTGAAGTACATAGTTAATTTTTTTAAGCTGCAGAAAAGTCTTTTTGTATTTTATCATGCTGTATTTTTTATTCAATTCTGAAATTTGTAATTAATACTTCCTTTAGTCAAATTCCTAACAATCCAAAAATGTTTTATAAAATGCGATAAGGGATAAGCAACTTACCTCACGAACTATTTTTTTCTTAACCAGATAGGCCATCATTCCAACAAAATATTTATTCTTATTTTCCCTGAAATAATTTATGTTGAAGTAACTTATAGTATGCCAATAATATAAATGGCATGGTTTCCAATGAGACAACTACCTATCAAAATTCAACGGAAATTGATGTAAGCAATCAGAGGCAACAGTACAGCATTCAACAATGTGACAAAAACAACACTTACAATTTATGGTTGTTTTGTAGACCTAAAAAAGGCATTCGATTCAGTGTGGAGGTTAGGTCTTTTGTACAAAATAACAAAAAATGAGAATATTGGTGTAAAATTTTACAATTTGATAAAAAATATGTATAAGAATACTGAAGCTTCAGTGAAATCAAAGGAGAATATATCTGAATATGTCTCTATTGATAGAGGAGTGAAACAAGGGGATAATATGAGTCCAAACTTATTTAATGTTTACATAAATGATCTACCAGAAATATTTGATGAAAGTTGTAAACCAGTGACTCTGCAAAATATGTCAATGAACTGCCTTATGTTTGCAGATGACATTTTGTTATTATCTGAAACTCCTGAAGGTTTACAGAACTCTATAAATAAACTAAATTCTTATTGTAATAAGTGGCAGCTCACAATAAATACACAAAAAACTAAAATAATGGTCTTTCAACAGAAAAATATTTTATATAATAAATATGATTTTTACTTAAATGGTGACAAACTAGAAAAAGTTTTAAAATATAAATATCTTGGAAATATAATTGAAGCATCTGGGAAATTGACTTCATCACACACTGAATTGGCTAAGAAAGGTACTAAAGTTGTGTTTTCTATTTTTAAGTATCTTTCTCCTTTAGAAAATGTGTCTATAAAACTATACAAAAAATTGTTTGAATCACTAGTTAAACCTATTCTCATGTATAACTCTGGAATTTGGTATATGGATTTTTATGAAAAAATAATAAGAGCTGAAAGACGAGCACAAATTAAAGACATGAGTAAATTTGATATTCTAGCAATGATTGATAGTAGCCAAGTGGAGAAGACACATTTAAAATTTTGCAAATATGTACTGGGGCTTAGTAAACAATCTGTCAATATAGCTGCAAGAGCAGAACTAGCTCAGTATCCCATAGATGTCTTTATTAAAGTACAATCATTGAAGTACTTAGCAAGAATTTCTAGTGATGAAAATAACCCTTTATTATATGATGCTTTCTGTTTATCTAAATGGCTTAGTACTAACGTTATATTTTCATGGTTCTCATATGTAGAAAATATAGCCAATATAAATAAATTAGACATAAATAAAATACAGGATATAAACTATAAACAAGAGAAGAGTTCATTCTCAAAAAATATTAAAAAAGAACTAAAAGATAGCTTTGAAAATATTTTCTTTGAAAAATTAAAATTAACTAATGAAACCAGTAAAATATTCTTGTACAGTAAAATAAAAACAAAATATGAAATAGACAAATACATTTCTAAAAATAGTTTTGAAAATAGAAAATTATTATGTAAAATGCGAGTAAGTGACCATTTCTTGGAAATAGAGAGGGGTAGATATAAAAGAATTCAAAGAGAAAATAGAATATGTAAACAGTGTAATATAAATGCGGTTGAAGATGAAACCCACTTTTTCTTAAAATGTAAAATTAATAAATCTTTACGTAATCAGCTTGAAAAAGATATAAATAGTATATGTCCAGAATACTTTACATTGTCTGAAACAGATAGATTACAACTAATTCTATCTTCATTTGATATTATGCAGCTTACTGTTCCGTTCATTAAAAAGTCATTTGCACTGAGGGGAGTGGACACAACACCTGCATAAATATTACTGTTTTATCATTTATATATGATGTTTAATATGTTCATTTTTCCATTGTGTATATTGTATTGTATTGTTTGTATATATGCCTTCAACCCCCAGGGGTATAAATGTGCATTTCATGAATAAATAAATTTAATACGGAAATATAGCCGGCTACAAAATGCTTCGTCATGAAAAATGTGAAACAATTTAATTTAGGAAAATATAACTAAGAAGTCATAAAAAACAAAATGACAGACATTCACCAACAGCAAAAACTGAACTACTGTCCGCTGACTTAAAACTTGCATCAGAGAACATGTTACGGAATTAAACATATTTGTGAGCGCTCAACCCTCCCATATCTGGGACACTGGTGTAACAAAACAACCTAATTACGTCATAACTTTATTACTTTTCCATGACACATGTTATTGACATTATGCTATGATGGCATCCTTTATAATTCTAATCAAGTGCTTAAGGTAACACAATTACGATCGGTGATGATGATGATGAATTGATGTTAATCCTCCACTGACAAACAGTACATATATACATGTATCATGACGGAAACGAATTAACATAATATAAATATGTGCACATGCTGAGAAAGACCTACAAGATTTTTACAAACTTTAAATAAAGGATAATATTCGTATATCTTAAATCACCTGCAAGTATTATCAAGTTGAACATAAAGTACTGGTGGAAGCTGTCCATTCCCATCCGCCTCCTCAACCAAAATGTGCAATAAACAAGACAAAGTCAGGTTTGTATCATGAGGAAATTGGTTAAAATCCATGAAAAAATATTTCCCTCTTCCATGAACAATACTACCGGTGATGTGGGTTTTAAGTTTTTGGCTGCTTGCACCCTGTTAAAAAATGTTTTAAAGTATGCATTTCATTTGAATTAGATTATTAACAACTATTACATTTTGTTTACAGTTTTAAGTTAATCTAACAACAAACACTCGAAATAATATTTTTAAAGATTTTTATAGCTATATTACGAATTGTTGAAATAACTGAAAAACACCAAGATTGCGCGATTTACAAACACATTTTTCTGGAGAATTAATTTTCTTACGTTTGGATTGTTCCATTTGTAGTAGTGTGGCAAATCAGTCTTACTCTGGTCCATCCCATCCAATATCAAGGATATTATTTCTTTGGGCTTCATCTCAGCCTGCGCCCTCCTTACATAATAGCTCTCTCTTTCCATTCTAAAATATATATATTCTATCTCAATGAAAAACAATCAAATTATGGATCGAATTAAATAAATAGACTTGGATGTGCCTT
>NW_027267470.1:0-16382 GCF_963676685.1 Mytilus edulis | reverse complement strand
TGGTCCCTGAGAAAAAAAAATTGTTTGTTTCACCCTCAGCTGCCACTATATGTAATGCTAAAAAAGTTTGCACAGAAAAAAAAACCATAGCCCCCCCCCCCCCCCCCCCCCCCCAGAAAATCAAATGGTTGCTGCCTAAGAAATTAACAAAATGTCTTGCAAAGAAAACTGTATATTTTTGATGAGGTGTCCTTTTATAGTGTATTGTGTGTACAATATTTGGGTTTCGATGGATTGTTGTCTTGTTGGCGTCCATGGGGATGTTTTAGCACTAAAAGTTTTGGAACGTTTTTGGCGTTATAAAATGGACACGTTTCGGCGGACGTTCTTCATCGGACACGTTTCGGCGAGATAAAAATTGGACACTTTTGTGCGAAGGACAACATTGGACACGATACGGCGAAATGGACACGTTTTGGCGAATCGGACACGTTTGGGGGGATGGATACGTTTGAGAGAGTAACATATATATATACACAAGACTCAATATGAAAAGAATTTATTGTCATTGTTACAAGTGTGGACACAGATCTGTATGGATAGTAAATTAGAATAATCAGTGAAATGGCATTTGACAGTGTTAACCCCTATCTGTTATTTTTTCTCAAAAGGAATGGTTAAACTTCAGTCAAAAGTGACAGAAATACCAGATTCAGTACAAAAAAAGATCAAAATGTGTGTGCACTGTTAGAGGGTAGCGATGTAAGAGAACAACAATGGCTAATTAAAAATGTGCTAGCTTAGGCAAATATGAAAATGAATATTCTAGCTCCATATTTTAGCACCAAATAGGCAACAAACATGTAGATGTTAATTCTTGCAGTTGTATTTGAAATTTCAATGGCTAACTACCTTTATTATGCCTCATGAGGCCTAGGCATGCCCTTAATTGTTATTGTACCTTCATTAAATACCCAATCAATTATACAAAAAAAATACATACCAGCATGTTTCAGCTAACCCTAATTTGTAGTGCATACCCAGTGATTCCAGAATTTCTAATTGGGGGTGGGGGGGGGGGGGGGGGGGCATTGGCTGCGTAAGAGGTAGCCAGATCTAGTCATGCTTCCGTGATTCCCTAAATAATCAATACATTTGTCTTAGATTCCCTTCAGCTCTATTAAAGTCAGACTGGTTCCCTATAACTAGTAGTTATTAGCTAAAAATGTTTGTATATAAATAAAATAATATTACCCACAACTTACCCTATTTTTCAGCATACCAGCGGAAATACATGTATTATTTCTTTTTGTCTTTTGAAATTTGCTATAAGTTGTGCTAGGGGCAGTCTTAAACATGTACATGTAGCTACATGTATTAAAGGTATATTTTAGGTTGTTTTAAAGCATTATAGTTTATTGTGACTTTTAAATTAATTTAAAGAAAAGCAATAAAAACATGGGTTCTACGTTTTTTTTTTCTTTAAATGTTTTAAGTTGGTCCAAGGACATATATAGAGGGAGGATAACATCTTAATAATCCTTGATGTATTAAAAAAATATGTAGAGAATCATTGGAGAAACCACACTGTACACCTTAAACCTTTAAAACTTGTTGATGGATTTTAATGGAATAAATATTTTCTTAAACTTAAATGATCCCCACATTTGTATTTCAAATATACATTTGTATAATTTTGGGAAATTTCAGTCACTCAACAAATACTTGTTATCCTATATGTATATATATATATATAAGTAAAAAGGTTATGGAGCGAAAAAGGTCCTTGACATGAGATATGTTTACCAAAAAATATAATTACCAATGGAAGAAGTAAGACTTTTTGTCTATCCGGCCTTTGTGTTAAATTCTTAATTATTTATCTGGTCGGGAATGCTATCTAAAACACTTATTTCTTCTTCAAAAAGAGGTGTCAGACAATATTTTTTTTATCATACTGCTTTAATTACATTTAAGATGTCTGTTTCCGTTTTTTCCGTTAAATACCAATTCCTCAGAGCAATTGGTACTTTGCGGAACGGAACGGAACGGAAAAATAAATTAAAAAGTTTACATCAGATTCAACTTGATCACTGTATCTAATCATCGTCGGAACGGGCTGTTGAAGGCCTCTTTTTTAAAATATAATTACCGATGGAAGGAGAAAGACTTTTTGTGTAACCTGCCTTTGTGTTAAATTTTTTATTATTGATCAAGTCGAAAATGCTATCTAAAACACATACCACTCCTGCAAAAAAAGGTGTCAGACAATTTTTTTTATCATACTGCTTTAATATTACATTAAAGATGTCTGTTTCCGTTTTTTCCGTTAAATACCAATTCCTCAGAGCAATTGGTACTTTGCGGAACGGAACGGAACGGAAAAATAAATTAAAAAGTTTACATCAGATTCAACTTGATCACTGTCTCTAATCATCGTCGGAACGGGCTGTTGAAGGCCTCTTTTTTAAAATATAATTACCGATGGAAGGAGAAAAGACTTTTTGGGTAACCTGCCTTTGTGTTAAATTTTTTATTATTGATCAAGTCGAAAATGCTATCTAAAAAACATACCACTCATGCAAAAAGAGGTGTCAGACAATTTTTTTTATCATACTGCTTTAATTACATTAAAGATGTCTGTTTCCGTTTTTTCCGTTAAATACCAATTCCTCAGAGTAATTGGTACTTTGCGGAACGGAACGGAACGAATCAAGGACGACGTAAGGTCAGTCTAGATATCATAATGCATGACTTGAAAATGCGTTAATTTCATGATAATTTATCAGGACAATCCGACATATTCATCTACAGAATATTTCCCGATGTTATACATTATTACACATTTCACCTGTGAAGATGAGATTAAGTATACATTTGTGTTATTTGTATATGGAAAACCGTAAAACACAGAAATTCTAAAGTTTGTTTTGTTTTAAAGATTTTTCGAAATTTTGATAAATGCCCCCTTTGGATACATTAAATGAAATTCCGTTCCGTTCCGTTCCGTTCCGTTCCGTAAAGTACCAATAGCCCGATTTAAATTTGATTTTGGATGTTTAGAATTTTCGCTGTTCTGGTGGACACGATGTATATACAGGTGAACTTCCTCACAAAGACATCATGATTAAAAAAAAAAAGATACCACCTGAATAAAAGTGAATCACTTCAATGAATGAAAACTTATGATTCCACTCATTGGCACTCATACCACATCTTCGTATGTGTATACTATCCAGTTATAGGGATCTTCCCCATATAAGAAGTACACAATTTGGTCACGCAATGACATGAGAAAACTAAAGACCTGAATTATATAAAACAGAATAAAGGAAAAACTTATGAAATCACCAACAACCACTTAAGTACTAAATTAGAGACTGATTTGGGACAGGCATATAAGAACTACTGCGACGGGGTTAGACATGCATGTTGGAAGCCCAATCCAAACTGTATTGGATCTGAGTCATGATTGGGGAATTCCAACAAAACATCCCATGAAATTATACAATTTAAAGACAAGGCAGATAAAATTAACACGGAAGTAACAGTATGTATATTAAAAGTGAAGATCGAATATAAAGATGTTATCTTTACACTATGTCTATAGAAACAAAATTACGCGTACCTAAACTAATACCGCATCATAGATAATTCGGATTACCGAAAATAGCAATTAATCAAAAACTGTTTATGAATTCATATGAAAATGGTTAGGCTTGGAAGTGTTGGTTTAATTTTAATTTCTTCAACTGTACACGTGATTCTGGTATCTGGTGAGTTGAAATATTTTATATATTATAGATATATTTAGAAGAAAATGAAGAAAAAAAGAATGACTAGTTGAGATGAAATAACATGAAATTTTAGGATGTATTAAATCATGACATAAAATTAGTAGTCAGCACTTTTGTGTTGATATGAATTTTTACTGATATGATCATAACTATAAATTAATACAAGTGAAAAGTTTAGCTAGCTATAAAACCAGGTTTAATCCACTATTTTCTACATAAGGAAATGCTCCTACCAAGTTAGGAATATGACAGTTGTTTTCCATTCATTTGATGTGCTGGGCTTTTGATTTTGCCATTTTTCCTCTGTATTTTTGTTATCTTATTTTTACCTGTTTAACAAAACTTTAAATTTTCGAATATTAGAATTTCTTCCCCAGGAGAAGATGACCTTATTGTTTTTGGCAAAACCTTTCTACAGTTTTGTTCCACAATCAATGCTCTCCAAATTCGTACTGTATTTGACCCTTTCAACTTTTTTTTATTCGAGCGTCACTGATGAGTCTTGTGTAGACATGCACGGGCCTGGCATATACATTTTTCATCCTGGTGTCTTTAATAAGTACTAAAATACACCCATGATATCGCGGGTCCGTGACTGAATTAAAGTGTATAACTATGCGCAAGCCTTATTTTAGTATTAGTATTGTCATCTGATAAAGTCATGCCGATTATAAGATAGACAGTTTTCTCTGCTTTCAAATCTTTCTGTTTGAACCCGTCGAACTGGAACTTATCAAGTATTGATAATATTAATTGTTTGGTGGTGCGCTTGTCAGATGCGGAACGTAGAGATAAGGTAATCGGTAACAGGTGAATATACTATTGGTATCGGTATCGGACTCGACCCGGAACTTCTTAATTATTGGCAATATTAATTACGTGGAAAACAAAAGGGCCTGGAGTGGTGAAATTTTGAATCTACACCTTTGTACTATATTAGTTATATATAAAGCTGAATTCTTTGATTCGTCGTTTTTACGTGATGACGGCTGACAAATTGGACCTCGTAATTTTAGTATTACTAGAAGACACCCGCGAAATCGCGGGCATATACAGCTTGTGAACTGTTGTAGGATGATTTTTTGTAAAAGATATTATGCATGGAGAATAACATAAAAGGTATCAAAAGCCCTCTCCCTTATCCAAAGTCCGATATTTGTTTCCTTCTGTTAAATTCAATTATATTCGTGTTTCTGGCCTACGACCACAATTATTCTTTTCCTTTGCTACACTGCTTCTTTTGGTAAAAGTCAAATCAAATTAAAAATTTGCACCGTTTCAAACATGAAATAAATGTAACTGCTTATATATAGACCATTATTAGTCTAAAACATATGCTTCTATGAAAATCCATCAGTGATTTTGTTTTGAGAGCCTTATTAACATGCCAATGGTAGGATTTGAATCATGTATATACATAAATGACTAATACCGACTAAGGCTAATTTGAGGGGTTGTCGGAGGGGTCCTGATCCCGATATCCCGAGATGCAGAATTTAAAGAAATTCATATCCCGAAATTGAAAAATATATTCTTGGATCCCGTAAGGATCAATCCCAAATCCCGCTTAAAAACACCCGATCCCGACACCCCGAAAAAGGTTCTGCCTCCTTTAATCTCTACCTAACTTTCGTTTTTGCCAAATCACTATTTTCCCTTTTAACAATAAATTTTCATGCCCCAATTATGGGCATTATCTGTGCATCCGTGCGTTCGTTTGTTCGGTCGTCCGTTCGTCCGTCTCGTCCGCCTGTCCCACTTCATTAAAAAAAATTTGGTCGAGGTAGTTTTAGATGAAGTTTAGCATGTTTTACTTATTTTAATATATATGCAAGTGGTATGACCCCTTAAATAGTAAACATTTCAAAGAAAACAGTAAACAGAATCAGGTCCTTTCTATACTAACAGAAATTCCCTGACAGAATACAGAGAGTCTCTATATATTAAAGTAGTATAATCGTAGCTTACATGTAGATAAACGCGAAAAATATTTGTCCCTCTTAGTAGGTATAATAGTTGTGATTCTTGCGGTCTAAACACCATATTATGGAGAATGCTCTACGATTGGTTGTACTTGTGTCACATGTTTTACTTATTTTAATATATATGCAACTGGTATGAACCCTTAAGTAGTAAACATTTTTTTAAAAGTAGACAGAATACAGAGACTCTATATATTAAAGTAGTATAATCGTAGTTTACATGTAGATAAACACGAAAAATAATTGTCATCTCTTAAGGAAGTAAAATAGTTGTGGTTCTTGCGATCTAAACACCATGATATGGAGTACGCTCTGATTGGCTTATTTATTTTTCATTTTTGTTATCTATCATACGATTGGTTGTATTTGTCCATGTTTCAAACCGGAAGTCTTGTCTATGACTAAAAGTCAGTCTGATGACGGAATCATATCCGGACTCCTTTTTAGTCGTTTTTCTCCCAAAATAGATCAGTCTGAATAATCATAAGAATGGATGACAAATGCGACTATGCATGTTACCTATAGGACACAAAGGCATGATGATTGATTTATTGTGGAAGGAAGAGAAGCGACACCCAAAATGAGGTCTTCTCGTTTAATAGTATAGATAGATATTCCATATAAGAATTGCCAAATTTCGAAGCAAATGAAAGGCAGTATTAACTTTATAGCTTACTTCATTTCAAAGTCCTGGTGAAATCTCCAGTACGATGCAAACTCTCTCGCATCACCTCGAGTAAAAGACGATTCAAGCAATTTTGAGTTTTTTTTTTTTAACCTTTGATTTTTATTATTTTTAACAATTAAAACGTATACATGACAATCATACAACACAATACATATAAGATATGGGTCATTATAAAAAAAAGTGCTAATTTCGAAGAGGTAATATTTTGAAAATGATGTCATTGTTTAAAACATTTAAATGTGTCCCGCTATTCTATAGTATGGTAGCAACGATATTCAGAAATATGCAATGGGAAAAATGAAGAGTTTCTTCAATTTTAACAATTTTAGGTCATCCTTTGATAGAATCGTGTCAATGGTGTTACCAATTCAAAGCATACATTTAGGTACTAAATATTATTGTTTAACATCAAACAACTGTTCCAATTTGTGGTTTAGGTTTAAATTACGACTTATTGACATTATTCATATAGCTGTGCATTCTATTGAAACATAAATTTCAGAATACATTGTCGTAAAAAGTTGGCTGTCCTAATTATGGCCGTTGTAAATAATAAAAAATACACTCAAACTGAATATATGTGAATTGTATAAGATTAAATGATAATAATATACCTACTCCTTTGTACAGGACCTAAAACACTTTCATTTATGAATAACGAAAAAAAAAATGTCGCATTTTTATATAGTAACACCACTGACCCTTCAGTAACTCCAAGGACACAAAAGTATCACCGTTGACATCACATTTCAAATTTTACCTTTATAAAGTATTGAACACAAAGCCAAGATCATCGGGCAAAAGAAAAAGATGAAAAAATAATTCTTGGGCTAAAAAATCTCAAATTATATAACATAACATCCATTACTAAAAATGTCAATAGTGTTACCAAATGGTGTTACCAGCATACATCAGTTTGTGAAAACTGTGTATATGTAATACATGATATTGTTAAAACTTTGTTAAATAAGTATTGTTTTTCATAAATAATATGATGTTTTGCTTGTTAAACATGAAAGAAACACAAAACAATGCTGATTGTCATGATATATTCAGTGGTTACTAAACTGGTCAATTATGGTATTTTATCAAAATGGCTCACCATTGACAGTAACACCAATGATATAAGGTGTATTTTAAGATTCAGTTACGAAACAAGTGCTCCATTCTATTATATATGTTCAAGTGTTACTGGTGCATGTTTCTATAATCAATATATTTCATTATTCAAAGTTAAGGAAATGTTTTCAAAAAATGATTTTCATAAAGGGTACACCATGGACACTATTTCCAATCATGATATAACCTTTTACTTACTTTTACGATTTTTTCACTAAATCTTCAACATAATTGTTTGTTTTCTTTTGCATAACATGCTTACAGGTAACATTGCTCAGGGAGAAACTGTTGTAAATGCCCAAATCTTGCGAAAGATAACTCTTATCCTACTAATTTGTCCTTTGGTTACACCATTGACTTAAAAAATGTTTCCTTTTGGTGAACATTTTTATTATAAAACCAACGTACACCTCCTAAATCATTAAAAAGTGTTTGTATGTATCAAAATGCAATAAAAAGTGATAAATCATAATAACAAAAGATATGAATAATATTCCTATTTCAAGTCTGAAAGGATTTATATATATATAGTAAAAAATAACAGTTAATTCTGGCTATCTTCAAGGGTTTAAGAAAACATTAAGGATGTTTTTATAACATTTCATACTGTAAAATGTATATTGTGTATCACAAAAAAATCATATCTAACATATGCAAGTGTTACTTTGATATATTTTCATGTCTGTGACTTAAAAAGACACAATAATATAGTTTTGCATGTTTTTTATAATGACCCATATATGCAATAAAATTGAGAATGGAAATGGGGAATGTGTCAAAGAGACAACAACCCGACCATAGAGAAGACAATGAAGAAGGTCACTAACAGGTCTTCAATGCAACGAGAAACTCCGGCACCCGGAGGCGTCCTTCAGCTGGCCCCTAAACAAATATATATACGAGTTCAGTGATAATGAACGCCATACTAAACTTCAAATTGTACACAAGAAACTAAAATTAAAAATAATACAAGACCAACAAAGGCCAGAGGCTACTGACTTGGGACATGCGCAAAAATGCGGCGGGGTTAAACATGAGTAGTAGGGACGGTTCAGTTTGAGGCACCCCCAAAACACAGGGCGCTAGGGCGCTGACGTCATATGCGCATGCCCCGCCCCCAATATTATATATGGGCATATACTAGCCCTAATGACGTCAGCGGAAGTAAGGAAGATGAGTCACGACGGATGGACGCAGGTCATATTTGGTCATGACGCGGTGCTATGACCATATATGGAAATTATGACCATATTTGGTAAGAACCTTATTTTCACTCAAAATAAACATACATGACCATATATGGAAATCGACAAAACAACCTATGACCATATATGGAAATCATGACCAAATTTGGTAAAAACCTTATTTCCGTTGAAAAATCAAAATAAACATACATGACCATATATGGAAATCGACAAAACAACCTATGACCATATATGGAAATCATGACCAAATTTGGTAAAAACCTTATTTCCGTTGAAAAATCAAAATAAAATACATGACCATATATGGAAACCGACCAGATACCCTATGATCATATATGGAAATGATGACCAAATTTGGAAAAAAAACTTTTATTTTCACTAAAAATCAAAATAAACATATATGACCATATAAGGACAGCAGGTCACGTGATCGTATCGAGGAACGTTAACTCTGGTACAAAACAAGGGAAGCAACTCTGTATATTTATATCTCGTGGAGTGACAATTCAACGAGGCAAGGTCACGTGATCGTATCGAGGGACTCTGATGCAAAAAAGGGAAGCAACTCTTCATGATGTGAACATCAATCACCGATTAATCGTATCGTGTTCGGGGCAAATAGAAAAAATACCAATGCAGATGTCAGTTTCATATATATTTATTACATTCATTCGTACAATGCAAGCAGTTTGTCGTCGTTACTCATCAAGTCTCTAGACGAAAAATCTTTCACAATGTCTTCCATGCTAATGTTTCTATATCTCATCTTCACGAAATGTACACAATAGAGTCCGCACGTATCGGATGATCCCGGTTGCACTTGAGTCGTACTGAATCTGTATTGAGGTCCATTGGCGATGAGCACGTTCCTGAAGCGACGAAGGTAATACTCCGGAGAACGTCCGAACGAATCGAAAAATTCGACGGGTCCCTCTCGCGGGAAGTGGAACGCCACCCAGTGAATGCCCTTGCCGTCGCAGTCGTCCTTGTTGACGACGAAACTGCGGGGCCTGTTCGAGACTTCATCCGGCAGTTCATCGGCACAACACACGGTCGCCGGCAGGTCTTCGAGATAACACTCCAGTTCGTATCCGTAGGTTCCCTCCACGCCGTCGTCTTCCGTTCTGCATCGTTTGGCGGATGGTTCTTCGCCACAGTCCCTCTCTTGATGGATCTCGAGTCCCCGGGCGTGCGCAAAAATCAGTCCGCATGCGCGGCAAGCCATCAGGTCCGATTCGCTTCCGACGTCTTCTTCCCCGAATTCCATGGTGTTCGATTCGCTTCCGGTGAAATCGACGTCTTCGTCCTCGGCTTCGGCGTCGTCCTCGCCTCCGCCCAAGACGTCGCTACGTAATCTCAAGTGTTCTGGTGTAGCGGCCTTCAGATCCACCAAGAGGTGTCTCTGACTCGGATACATCTGTCTACCTAGCGTGGCGACGGGCTGGCGATCGACTGGATTGTCGAAGAGGACCAGGTAGTGACAGTTTCTCCTCTGAGTCGGATCCTTCCCGAAATACAGGTTCTGATTCACAGCTACCACCGACAGGTTACGATGATGCGATCCTTCCGTGAACAAGTCGTTGATGCGACGGTCTTTGGCCGAGGTCGACATCAGGTCGTCCAGCACGAGTAAGTTTCTGGTCCGTGCATCGAAGAAGTGATCGGCTTCCAACTCGGTCGGGATACCGCGAACGAATTCCACGGTGGGCACCACCGTCTTTCGAATCTCGTCGTAGAGGGGTTGCCATCGTCGATACAGCCAGACGATCCTCTCCGGTACCGGGTTGCACGTGGATCTTCGCAATGCTTCCTTCACGAAAAACGTCTTGCCGCAGGAGGTCGGACCGGAGACGATCATGGTGAACGGGTGTTGAAAACGAAAACTTTCTTGCGTCGCATTTTGCGGCGGCGGCGGCGGCGGCGGCGGCGGCGGCGGCGGCGGCGGCGGCGGCGGCGGCGATGGTTATAAGAGGAAGAGGATCGAATGCTGAATCAAAACCATGGACGAGTTTTACTTATTCGTCAATAGTGGAGACTCGCTCCAACTTTTCCCCCAGAATAGAGGAGGACAGTACAGATCACACTTAATGAAAGGAACGTGGGAGTGTGCTCTGTTGGAGATGACCTTTGTACCGGCTTTTGAAACGTCTACGCAGAGGATGTACGTGTGTTGCGATCTGGTAAGGGATGAATCTTACGTCAGAGACACTTACCTGCCGCTGCTTCAATCCGTAGTCATCAGAAATGAAGAGACCACGGAGATAATTTTCGAGAGACCGCTCTACCTCGCGTCGAGCGGAGGCGAGATGGAAATATTGGAAATCACCTTGAGAGACGATCGACTTCGCGTGTGCCGTTGCAAAGATGATCACGTGTTCTGCTTGCTTCATTTCCGACAAAAGTTATAAGAGGGAAAGTTCCACCCTTGAAGTGAGGATGGAGTGTCCTAGCTGTCAAAGAATGTTTTCGAGAAGAGATGTCATGTTGAGGCATCATCGAAATAAGCATGGTACTGGCGTACCACCACCGCCGCCGCCGCCGCAAAATGCGACGCAAGAAAGTTTTCGTTTTCAACACCCGTTCACCATGATCGTCTCCGGTCCGACCTCCTGCGGCAAGACGTTTTTCGTGAAGGAAGCATTGCGAAGATCCACGTGCAACCCGGTACCTGAGAGAGGATCGTCTGGCTGTACCGACGATGGCAACCCCTCTACGACGAGATTCAAAAGACGGTGGTGCCCACCGTGGAATTCGTTCGCGGTATCCCGACCGAGTTGGAAGCCGATCACTTCTTCGATGCACGGACCACAAAACTTACTCGTGCTGGACGACCTGATGTCGACCTCGGCCAAAGACCGTCGCATCAACGACTTGTTCACGGAAGGATCGCATCATCGTAACCTGTCGGTAGTAGCTGTGAATCAGAACCTGTATTTCGGGAAGGATCCGACTCAGAGGAGAAACTGTCACTACCTGGTCCACGGACGACTGCGACGGCAAGGGCATTCACTGGGTGGCGTTCCACTTCCCGCGAGAGGGACCCGTCGAATTTTTCGATTCGTTCGGACGTTCTCCGGAGTATTACCTTCGTCGCTTCAGGAACGTGCTCATCGCCAATGGACCTCAATACAGATTCAGTACGACTCAAGTGCAACCGGGATCATCCGATACGTGCGGACTCTATTGTGTACATTTCATGAAGATGAGATATAGAAACATTAGCATGGAAGACATTGTGAAAGATTTTTCGTCTAGAGACTTGATGAGTAACGACGACAAACTGCTTGCATTGTACGAATGAATGTAATAAATATATATGAAACTGACATCTGCATTGGTATTTTTTCTATTTGCCCCGAACACGATACGATTAATCGGTGATTGATGTTCACATCATGAAGAGTTGCTTCCCTTTTTTGCATCAGAGTCCCTCGATACGATCACGTGACCTTGCCTCGTTGAATTGTCACTCCACGAGATATAAATATACAGAGTTGCTTCCCTTGTTTTGTACCAGAGTTAACGTTCCTCGATACGATCACGTGACCTGCTGTCCTTATATGGTCATATATGTTTATTTTGATTTTTAGTGAAAATAAAAGTTTTTTTCCAAATTTGGTCATCATTTCCATATATGATCATAGGGTATCTGGTCGGTTTCCATATATGGTCATGTATTTTATTTTGATTTTTCAACGGAAATAAGGTTTTTACCAAATTTGGTCATGATTTCCATATATGGTCATAGGTTGTTTTGTCGATTTCCATATATGGTCATGTATGTTTATTTTGATTTTTCAACGGAAATAAGGTTTTTACCAAATTTGGTCATGATTTCCATATATGGTCATAGGTTGTTTTGTCGATTTCCATATATGGTCATGTATGTTTATTTTGAGTGAAAATAAGGTTCTTACCAAATATGGTCATAATTTCCATATATGGTCATAGCACCGCGTCATGACCAAATATGACCTGCGTCCATCCGTCGTGACTCATCTTCCTTACTTCCGCTGACGTCATTAGGGCTAGTATATGCCCATATATAATATTGGGGGCGGGGCATGCGCATATGACGTCAGCGCCCTAGCGCCCTGTGTTTTGGGGGTGCCTCAAACTGAACCGTCCCTACTACTAACATGTTTATGAGATCTCTACCCTACCCCTATACCTCTAGCCAATGCAGAAAAGTAAACGCATAACAATACGCACATTAAAATTCAGTTCAAGAGAAGTCCGAGTCTGATGTCAGAAGATGTAACCAAAGAAAATAAACAAAATGACAATAAAACATAATAACATCAGACTACTAGCAGTTAACTGACATGCCAGCTCCAGATTTCAATTAAACTGATTGAAAGATTATGTCTTCATCATATGATTATCAAGCACAATCCTTCCCGTGAGGGGTTTGGTATCATACCATCATAACATATATGAGATGAACATAACCCGTGTCATGCCAACAACTGGTTTTTAAATAAATGTGTTTAGTTCCGATGCAAAGAACCTACAAGTGAATCAATATTAACGCCAACATATGCAATCTTTAATGACCTGACAACAGTATCGTAACTATATTCCTTCTTAATACTAGTAAGTCTATTTAAAGGTTTTGTTAGCTTCTGAGGTGAATACTGAAATTTTTGTGCTTTATAAAGAATATTTCCATAAAATATTGGATGTGAAATACCTGAACGTATAAGAAGTCTGCATGTTGAGCTATATTTGCGAATGATGTCCTTATACCTATGATGAAATTTAGTAAATGTTTTGACTAGTTTGTGATATCGAAAACCCTGGTGTAATAATTTTTCAGTAATACATAAATTTCTCTCGTTAAAATCTAAAACATTGTTACATACACGACCGAATCGTACAAGATATATAAACACCGTAAGATGGTGACAAGGGAACGTCACCATCTAAAAATGGATAATTAACGAGAAATCATCTCTTTTATCATAAATTGTAGTATTAAGCTTTCCGTTAATGATATAGATATCAAGATCGAGGAAAGGGCAGTGGTCATTGTTGGTATTAGCTTTATTTAAAGTAAGTTCAACAGGATAAATTTCTTTAGTATACATACTGAAGTCGTCATTATTGAGAGCCAAAATATCATCCAAATATCTAAAAATATTATTAAATTTGTGTATCAGATGTTGTTTCGATGGGTCTTTGCTGATTTTTGTCATAAATTGTAACTCATAGCAATACAAAAACAGGTCCGCAATAAGTGGTGCACAGTTAGTCCCCATTGGAATTCCGATAATCTGGCGATATACAGAATCTCCAAAGCGAACAAAAATGTTATCTAGTAAAAATTCAAGGGCAGATATAGTATCAAAGCATGTCCAATTGACATAGTTTTTTGTTTATTGCTACTAAAAAATGACCTAAAAGAGTTTGAACATATATATTCACATTCTGACTTTTTAAATGCCCATTTACTTAGGTGTGTGAGTTTTTTCTTAATGAGGATGTGAGGCATGGTGTATATAGGGTAGAAAAATCGAAACTTTGAACAGATTCAAAATCACCAATATAAGCATGCAATTTATCAAGTACTTCCAACGAGTTTTTGACACACACAAAAGTAATTAATTCCACTGTTTTCGAAGGCCTTATTTGAACAATTAATTATCAGGTTTTTGATTGTACCAAGTGTACTGGTAAGAAGAATAGATGATTTAGTAGTGGAGCAATGGCTTGAAGACGAAATAAATCTATGTTTGTAAGGTGTTTTGTGTAGCTTCGGAAGCCAATATATAGTTGGGACTTTCATTATTTTTGGTTCTGCTTGTAAAGCGGTAGCTAAAAGTTTATGTTTGTTACAGATGTCGTTTTCTGAAAATGGAGTCAGTTGGAATGTTGGTGAATTGGTGATTTCTTTTTGTAGAACCTCAATGTAAAATTTACGTCAAACAATTATAATATTATTAGCAGCTTTATCGGCCGGGACAAAAACAAATTCCTTGGCTAGTTCTTTTAGTTTAATATGTTTGATACGCGAAATAGGGTAATTGTGGTTATTGTTAAGAGTAAAATGTTCTTTAAAATGTTGAATACGTATATCAACTATGTTCATTACTGAATTAAAAAAAGAGTCCAAAGATTTTTTGTCAGCCTTTACACGTTTTATCCATTTCAAACAGTAAGTACTGAGTGAATCGTGGATGATATTACGACACTCATTCCAATTAACAATTGACGGGGGACGGTATTAAGGTCCTTTTCTGAGCAAAAATATACCGGCGATATTTACAAAATTAAAACCTTTATTGACATACTTTATTTTAATAAAATGTTTTTTTATGATCTTCAGGGCGATCAATTTTGGGAAACAGTTTAGAATAACAATATGCCATTATAATTTGAACGATTGCATAATTAGGACTGCTATATGAAATTGTGTTGCAATCCTCTAAAATTTTATTCAACTTATTAATCGGTAATGAACAGAGCTTTGTTAACAGATAGTGTCTGCCGTTGTTTTTTGAAATAGAAATTAGGTCCGAAATATTGGTATGATTGGTCCGAAATTTTCTGTGATTGCGATTTTGTCTACGACCATGAGAACGTTTTTTTCGAACAGTTTTAGAAACTATATCCAAAATGTTCACAGAATCGGTTCTTGATATATTGCCAATTCCCATGATATTATCAATAAGACCGAGAGGGTAGACTGTCTGTAATTTTTTGATCCAATTTAATTAAATTATTTTCCGTGATCGTACAAACTTTGAATGAGATTCACCAGGCTGCATGCTTATTTACTTCTTCCAAAGGTTGAACTGCTAAATATTTAATAGGGTGATTGTGCTTCTTAAGGTGTTGATAAATGATACTATTGAATTTATTTGGTCTTTTAACGATACAGATGTTCTTGAGTGCGTTTAGATAAATATCGTCCAGTTTCACCTACGTACTAAATACCGCATCCCGGTTTGTTTCATGTGAGTAAAGAAATAATACTGTTTGTTTTTCAAGTTATATCAGTTTCAAAATTTAAAGAAAATGTGCAACCATTAAACGCGGACCTTGCCGTATTGTTGGTGGAAAGACGGGGACATGTAAGTCATTTTTTGGCATGACGCTTATCGATAGAAGGGTCATAATCGTCTTCTCTATACCTTATGTTCCTAACATAGTAACACTTCTACCAATAGACAACTAAAACACAAACGTATGTTTGTCGACTAGCTTGCTGCTTGTGTATATTCTGAGCTGCCGAATTTTATTAAACAAATATGTACAAACAGGTCACATCAATACACATAACAAATTGTGGCAATCATAATGACTTCATATATCTACTACTAATATCTAATATCTAACTACTTTTAGAAACCTGTGTCCGTTTGCCAGATGCCAGGCGAAACCCCAAGTGTTGGACCGCACTTGATATAAGAATGTTCAAAAAACATTTAAGAAAACATTTAAAAACAAAGAATCTGCTATCAGTCAAAAGACTGCGGCTAAATGAAAAATAATTTGAAGACAGAAATGAGTCTGAAATAACCAAATCCGATTACGTTTGTATAGCCATATATACCACCTATATATCATAACGAAAAGTTTTAACTTTAATGCTAATTTGAACATACTTATATATAAAAAATATTTAAAGAACTTTCTTAACGTACAG
>NW_027267469.1:0-37664 GCF_963676685.1 Mytilus edulis | reverse complement strand
AAACATGATGGATTGATCATGATTGATTGATCATGATTGATTGATTGATTGATTGATTGATTGATTGATTGATTGATTGGTTGGTTGGTTGGTTGGTTGGTTGGTTAAACACGTTGGAAAGGGTCAATTGAAACAGCGAAAAAGAAACAAAGGAGATCTTGAACCCTATATTAAACACATGAGACGGAAACATGATTGATTGATTGATTAATCATGATCATGATTGGTTGATTGATCATGATCATGATTTGTTGATTGATCATGATTGGTTGGTTGGTTGGTTGGTTGGCAAACACACATAAAAATCTTCAAGTCGTGCCCCAAATCACATATGTACATGACCTTGACCTTTGACCTTGTGACCTTTGTCAAGGTCATTGCTTCACAATGTCATTGCAAAAGACCCTATGGGTCAAGGACCTTTTGTTTAAGTGTTTTGCCTAATAATGGCTTTTTATAAACCATCAATGGGGGTTATGTCCCTTACATAATGGTAAAACCAATACAGTCATAATGTAACAAAGTTGCCCCTTGAAGTACTGAACATTTTTCACTGCTTAAATTTTCTGTATCTATAACCATTCAAGAATTATAGGGAAATCAAAGACATATGAAAATCTAAAATATGACCTTGACCTTTGACCTTGACCTAATTTTCTAAGTTAGGACCCAGGGGACTCAAATAAAAACATTCCAGGGTTATACGGTTAACGGTTTATGAGTTAAAAAACATACCGACAAATTTATTCCGTAAAGGTACATAACTCCTATAAAATTTCATCGAATCGCTTCGATCCAAATTAGCCAAAAATTCCTGAGGATGTAACGAACAATTTGTAAAAAGAATTTTGTCGCTTTCTTATTTTGTTACGAAGGAGATGCACACACATGACAAACAGTGAATAGGGAGATAACTCTTACAAAGAAAATGGTTCGGCTTAGCAGGGTGAAATTTAAAAGCGCATAACCTATACGATACAATATGAAAAAAATCTAAGCGACATATTGCGAAACAAACATTTATCGCAAGAACAAAATTTGGCGGAAGAAAAAAAAAAAAAAAATAATAATAAATATAAATCAATTGCTTTTTTAAAGCAATTGTAGGGGGTCTTTCCCCCTTTAAAATTAATTGAATTTGGGGGGGGGGGTTTGTTTGTTTGTTTGTTTGTTTGTTTCTGTATGGGGTCTATATTATTGTTACCGGAGAAGTTTCATCTTTAGTTTGGAAAGTTTTTCTTTTATTTTAGGTACAGCGCGCGCGCCACATCACGTGACACGGGTTTATAATAACGAAAAGATAGTCTTTTTATTCCTTTTTAGGTGGGGACTTTGAACAGACAACATGTATAGAGACGGAATGCACACAATGTAATTTCTTTTGTCATTGTAGGAAATTGACATTTTGATGACAGTTCACAAACAGTGCATGATTTGGATTTATTTGATCCGGTGTAACTTTAAAACACATTTATTGATTATTTTCTGATAATGTACATTTTTCAGCACCTGTTTGTAACACAGATTAGTATTTCAATCTCGGAGCGGACATTTTATTGTAGGCTTTTACTGAAATTTACGGACCTAGCAAGCAATTTTTACGGCATTGCAATTTTTTTTCTCTAGGAAAAGCTTTGAGAGATATCTGCACCAAATTTTTTTACAAACTTTTAGTACATGTATGCCCTGCTGACTGCAAATTTTGAGGTCGATTGTATTTGTAGTTTCAGAGTACATGTGGATTTTTTTTTTCAGAAGTGACGCAAGAACAATATTAAATTTCAATTTTTCATGAAACATGATTGATTGATCATGATCATGATTGATTGATTGATTTATTGATTAGTTGGTTGGTTGGTAAAACACGTTGGATAGGGCCAATTCAAACAGCGAAAAGAAACAAAAAAGATCTTGGACCCTATATTAAACACACGAGACGGAAACATGATTGATTGATTGGTTGGTTGGTTGGTTGGTTGGTTGGTTGGTTAAACACGTTGGATAGGGCCAATTGAAACAGCGAAAAAGAAACAAAGAAGATCTTGGACCCTATATTAAACACACGAGACGAGACGGAAACTTGATTGATTGATCATGATTGATTGATTGATTGATTGATTGATTGATTGGTTGGTTGGTTGGTTGGTTGGTTGGTTGGTTGGTTGGTTGGTTGGTTGGTTGGTTGGTTGGTTGGTTGGTTGGTTGGTTAAACACGTTGGATAGGGCCAATTGAAACAGCGAAAAAGAAACAAAGAAGATCTTGGACCCTATATTAAACACACGAGACGAGACGGAAACTTGATTGATTGATCATGATTGATTGATTAATTGATTGATTGATTGATTGATTGATTGGTTGGTTGGTTGGTTGGTTGGTTGGTTGGTTGGTTGGTTGGTTGGTTGGTTAAACACGTTGGATAGGGCCAATTGAAACAGCGAAAAAGAAACAAAGAAGATCTTGGACCCTATATTAAACACACGAGACGAGACGGAAACATGATTGATTGATCATGATTGATTGATCATGATTGATTGATTGATTGATTGATTGATTGATTGATTGATTGATTGGTTGGTTGGTTGGTTGGTTGGTTGGTTAAACACGTTGGAAAGGGTCAATTGAAACAGCGAAAAAGAAACAAAGGAGATCTTGAACCCTATATTAAACACATGAGACGGAAACATGATTGATTGATTGATTAATCATGATCATGATTGGTTGATTGATCATGATCATGATTTGTTGATTGATCATGATTGGTTGGTTGGTTGGTTGGTTGGCAAACACACATAAAAATCTTCAAGTCGTGCCCCAAATCACATATGTACATGACCTTGACCTTTGACCTTGTGACCTTTGTCAAGGTCATTGCTTCACAATGTCATTGCAAAAGACCCTATGGGTCAAGGACCTTTTGTTTAAGTGTTTTGCCTAATAATGGCTTTTTATAAACCATCAATGGGGGTTATGTCCCTTACATAATGGTAAAACCAATACAGTCATAATGTAACAAAGTTGCCCCTTGAAGTACTGAACATTTTTCACTGCTTAAATTTTCTGTATCTATAACCATTCAAGAATTATAGGGAAATCAAAGACATATGAAAATCTAAAATATGACCTTGACCTTTGACCTTGACCTAATTTTCTAAGTTAGGACCCAGGGGACTCAAATAAAAACATTCCAGGGTTATACGGTTAACGGTTTATGAGTTAAAAAAACATACCGACAAATTTATTCCGTAAAGGTACATAACTCCTATAAAATTTCATCGAATCGCTTCGATCCAAATTAGCCAAAAATTCCTGAGGATGTAACGAACAATTTGTAAAAAGAATTTTGTCGCTTTCTTATTTTGTTACGAAGGAGATGCACACACATGACAAACAGTGAATAGGGAGATAACTCTTACAAAGAAAATGGTTCGGCTTAGCAGGGTGAAATTTAAAAGCGCATAACCTATACGATACAATATGAAAAAAATCTAAGCGACATATTGCGAAACAAACATTTATCGCAAGAACAAAATTTGGCGGAAGAAAAAAAAAAAAAAATAATAATAAATATAAATCAATTGCTTTTTTAAAGCAATTGTAGGGGGTCTTTCCCCCTTTAAAATTAATTGAATTTGGGGGGGGGGGGTTTGTTTGTTTGTTTGTTTGTTTGTTTCTGTATGGGGTCTATATTATTGTTACCGGAGAAGTTTCATCTTTAGTTTGGAAAGTTTTTCTTTTATTTTAGGTACAGCGCGCGCGCCACATCACGTGACACGGGTTTATAATAACGAAAAGATAGTCTTTTTATTCCTTTTTAGGTGGGGACTTTGAACAGACAACATGTATAGAGACGGAATGCACACAATGTAATTTCTTTTGTCATTGTAGGAAATTGACATTTTGATGACAGTTCACAAACAGTGCATGATTTGGATTTATTTGATCCGGTGTAACTTTAAAACACATTTATTGATTATTTTCTGATAATGTACATTTTTCAGCACCTGTTTGTAACACAGATTAGTATTTCAATCTCGGAGCGGACATTTTATTGTAGGCTTTTACTGAAATTTACGGACCTAGCAAGCAATTTTTACGGCATTGCAATTTTTTTTCTCTAGGAAAAGCTTTGAGAGATATCTGCACCAAATTTTTTTACAAACTTTTAGTACATGTATGCCCTGCTGACTGCAAATTTTGAGGTCGATTGTATTTGTAGTTTCAGAGTACATGTGGATTTTTTTTTCAGAAGTGACGCAAGAACAATATTAAATTTCAATTTTTCATGAAACATGATTGATTGATCATGATCATGATTGATTGATTGATTTATTGATTAGTTGGTTGGTTGGTAAAACACGTTGGATAGGGCCAATTCAAACAGCGAAAAAGAAACAAAAAAGATCTTGGACCCTATATTAAACACACGAGACGGAAACATGATTGATTGATTGGTTGGTTGGTTGGTTGGTTGGTTGGTTGGTTAAACACGTTGGATAGGGCCAATTGAAACAGCGAAAAAGAAACAAAGAAGATCTTGGACCCTATATTAAACACACGAGACGAGACGGAAACTTGATTGATTGATCATGATTGATTGATTGATTGATTGATTGATTGATTGGTTGGTTGGTTGGTTGGTTGGTTGGTTGGTTGGTTGGTTGGTTGGTTGGTTGGTTGGTTGGTTGGTTGGTTGGTTGGTTAAACACGTTGGATAGGGCCAATTGAAACAGCGAAAAAGAAACAAAGAAGATCTTGGACCCTATATTAAACACACGAGACGAGACGGAAACTTGATTGATTGATCATGATTGATTGATTAATTGATTGATTGATTGATTGATTGATTGGTTGGTTGGTTGGTTGGTTGGTTGGTTGGTTGGTTGGTTGGTTGGTTGGTTAAACACGTTGGATAGGGCCAATTGAAACAGCGAAAAAGAAACAAAGAAGATCTTGGACCCTATATTAAACACACGAGACGAGACGGAAACATGATTGATTGATCATGATTGATTGATCATGATTGATTGATTGATTGATTGATTGATTGATTGATTGATTGATTGGTTGGTTGGTTGGTTGGTTGGTTGGTTAAACACGTTGGAAAGGGTCAATTGAAACAGCGAAAAAGAAACAAAGGAGATCTTGAACCCTATATTAAACACATGAGACGGAAACATGATTGATTGATTGATTAATCATGATCATGATTGGTTGATTGATCATGATCATGATTTGTTGATTGATCATGATTGGTTGGTTGGTTGGTTGGTTGGCAAACACACATAAAAATCTTCAAGTCGTGCCCCAAATCACATATGTACATGACCTTGACCTTTGACCTTGTGACCTTTGTCAAGGTCATTGCTTCACAATGTCATTGCAAAAGACCCTATGGGTCAAGGACCTTTTGTTTAAGTGTTTTGCCTAATAATGGCTTTTTATAAACCATCAATGGGGGTTATGTCCCTTACATAATGGTAAAACCAATACAGTCATAATGTAACAAAGTTGCCCCTTGAAGTACTGAACATTTTTCACTGCTTAAATTTTCTGTATCTATAACCATTCAAGAATTATAGGGAAATCAAAGACATATGAAAATCTAAAATATGACCTTGACCTTTGACCTTGACCTAATTTTCTAAGTTAGGACCCAGGGGACTCAAATAAAAACATTCCAGGGTTATACGGTTAACGGTTTATGAGTTAAAAAAACATACCGACAAATTTATTCCGTAAAGGTACATAACTCCTATAAAATTTCATCGAATCGCTTCGATCCAAATTAGCCAAAAATTCCTGAGGATGTAACGAACAATTTGTAAAAAGAATTTTGTCGCTTTCTTATTTTGTTACGAAGGAGATGCACACACATGACAAACAGTGAATAGGGAGATAACTCTTACAAAGAAAATGGTTCGGCTTAGCAGGGTGAAATTTAAAAGCGCATAACCTATACGATACAATATGAAAAAAATCTAAGCGACATATTGCGAAACAAACATTTATCGCAAGAACAAAATTTGGCGGAAGAAAAAAAAAAAAAAAATAATAATAAATATAAATCAATTGCTTTTTTAAAGCAATTGTAGGGGGTCTTTCCCCCTTTAAAATTAATTGAATTTGGGGGGGGGGGGGTTTGTTTGTTTGTTTGTTTGTTTGTTTCTGTATGGGGTCTATATTATTGTTACCGGAGAAGTTTCATCTTTAGTTTGGAAAGTTTTTCTTTTATTTTAGGTACAGCGCGCGCGCCACATCACGTGACACGGGTTTATAATAACGAAAAGATAGTCTTTTTATTCCTTTTTAGGTGGGGACTTTGAACAGACAACATGTATAGAGACGGAATGCACACAATGTAATTTCTTTTGTCATTGTAGGAAATTGACATTTTGATGACAGTTCACAAACAGTGCATGATTTGGATTTATTTGATCCGGTGTAACTTTAAAACACATTTATTGATTATTTTCTGATAATGTACATTTTTCAGCACCTGTTTGTAACACAGATTAGTATTTCAATCTCGGAGCGGACATTTTATTGTAGGCTTTTACTGAAATTTACGGACCTAGCAAGCAATTTTTACGGCATTGCAATTTTTTTTCTCTAGGAAAAGCTTTGAGAGATATCTGCACCAAATTTTTTTACAAACTTTTAGTACATGTATGCCCTGCTGACTGCAAATTTTGAGGTCGATTGTATTTGTAGTTTCAGAGTACATGTGGATTTTTTTTTCAGAAGTGACGCAAGAACAATATTAAATTTCAATTTTTCATGAAACATGATTGATTGATCATGATCATGATTGATTGATTGATTTATTGATTAGTTGGTTGGTTGGTAAAACACGTTGGATAGGGCCAATTCAAACAGCGAAAAAGAAACAAAAAAGATCTTGGACCCTATATTAAACACACGAGACGGAAACATGATTGATTGATTGGTTGGTTGGTTGGTTGGTTGGTTGGTTGGTTAAACACGTTGGATAGGGCCAATTGAAACAGCGAAAAAGAAACAAAGAAGATCTTGGACCCTATATTAAACACACGAGACGAGACGGAAACTTGATTGATTGATCATGATTGATTGATTGATTGATTGATTGATTGATTGGTTGGTTGGTTGGTTGGTTGGTTGGTTGGTTGGTTGGTTGGTTGGTTGGTTGGTTGGTTGGTTGGTTGGTTGGTTGGTTAAACACGTTGGATAGGGCCAATTGAAACAGCGAAAAAGAAACAAAGAAGATCTTGGACCCTATATTAAACACACGAGACGAGACGGAAACTTGATTGATTGATCATGATTGATTGATTAATTGATTGATTGATTGATTGATTGATTGGTTGGTTGGTTGGTTGGTTGGTTGGTTGGTTGGTTGGTTGGTTGGTTGGTTAAACACGTTGGATAGGGCCAATTGAAACAGCGAAAAAGAAACAAAGAAGATCTTGGACCCTATATTAAACACACGAGACGAGACGGAAACATGATTGATTGATCATGATTGATTGATCATGATTGATTGATTGATTGATTGATTGATTGATTGATTGATTGATTGGTTGGTTGGTTGGTTGGTTGGTTGGTTAAACACGTTGGAAAGGGTCAATTGAAACAGCGAAAAAGAAACAAAGGAGATCTTGAACCCTATATTAAACACATGAGACGGAAACATGATTGATTGATTGATTAATCATGATCATGATTGGTTGATTGATCATGATCATGATTTGTTGATTGATCATGATTGGTTGGTTGGTTGGTTGGTTGGCAAACACACATAAAAATCTTCAAGTCGTGCCCCAAATCACATATGTACATGACCTTGACCTTTGACCTTGTGACCTTTGTCAAGGTCATTGCTTCACAATGTCATTGCAAAAGACCCTATGGGTCAAGGACCTTTTGTTTAAGTGTTTTGCCTAATAATGGCTTTTTATAAACCATCAATGGGGGTTATGTCCCTTACATAATGGTAAAACCAATACAGTCATAATGTAACAAAGTTGCCCCTTGAAGTACTGAACATTTTTCACTGCTTAAATTTTCTGTATCTATAACCATTCAAGAATTATAGGGAAATCAAAGACATATGAAAATCTAAAATATGACCTTGACCTTTGACCTTGACCTAATTTTCTAAGTTAGGACCCAGGGGACTCAAATAAAAACATTCCAGGGTTATACGGTTAACGGTTTATGAGTTAAAAAAACATACCGACAAATTTATTCCGTAAAGGTACATAACTCCTATAAAATTTCATCGAATCGCTTCGATCCAAATTAGCCAAAAATTCCTGAGGATGTAACGAACAATTTGTAAAAAGAATTTTGTCGCTTTCTTATTTTGTTACGAAGGAGATGCACACACATGACAAACAGTGAATAGGGAGATAACTCTTACAAAGAAAATGGTTCGGCTTAGCAGGGTGAAATTTAAAAGCGCATAACCTATACGATACAATATGAAAAAAATCTAAGCGACATATTGCGAAACAAACATTTATCGCAAGAACAAAATTTGGCGGAAGAAAAAAAAAAAAAAAATAATAATAAATATAAATCAATTGCTTTTTTAAAGCAATTGTAGGGGGTCTTTCCCCCTTTAAAATTAATTGAATTTGGGGGGGGGGGGTTTGTTTGTTTGTTTGTTTGTTTGTTTCTGTATGGGGTCTATATTATTGTTACCGGAGAAGTTTCATCTTTAGTTTGGAAAGTTTTTCTTTTATTTTAGGTACAGCGCGCGCGCCACATCACGTGACACGGGTTTATAATAACGAAAAGATAGTCTTTTTATTCCTTTTTAGGTGGGGACTTTGAACAGACAACATGTATAGAGACGGAATGCACACAATGTAATTTCTTTTGTCATTGTAGGAAATTGACATTTTGATGACAGTTCACAAACAGTGCATGATTTGGATTTATTTGATCCGGTGTAACTTTAAAACACATTTATTGATTATTTTCTGATAATGTACATTTTTCAGCACCTGTTTGTAACACAGATTAGTATTTCAATCTCGGAGCGGACATTTTATTGTAGGCTTTTACTGAAATTTACGGACCTAGCAAGCAATTTTTACGGCATTGCAATTTTTTTTCTCTAGGAAAAGCTTTGAGAGATATCTGCACCAAATTTTTTTACAAACTTTTAGTACATGTATGCCCTGCTGACTGCAAATTTTGAGGTCGATTGTATTTGTAGTTTCAGAGTACATGTGGATTTTTTTTTCAGAAGTGACGCAAGAACAATATTAAATTTCAATTTTTCATGAAACATGATTGATTGATCATGATCATGATTGATTGATTGATTTATTGATTAGTTGGTTGGTTGGTAAAACACGTTGGATAGGGCCAATTCAAACAGCGAAAAAGAAACAAAAAAGATCTTGGACCCTATATTAAACACACGAGACGGAAACATGATTGATTGATTGGTTGGTTGGTTGGTTGGTTGGTTGGTTGGTTAAACACGTTGGATAGGGCCAATTGAAACAGCGAAAAAGAAACAAAGAAGATCTTGGACCCTATATTAAACACACGAGACGAGACGGAAACTTGATTGATTGATCATGATTGATTGATTGATTGATTGATTGATTGATTGGTTGGTTGGTTGGTTGGTTGGTTGGTTGGTTGGTTGGTTGGTTGGTTGGTTGGTTGGTTGGTTGGTTGGTTGGTTGGTTAAACACGTTGGATAGGGCCAATTGAAACAGCGAAAAAGAAACAAAGAAGATCTTGGACCCTATATTAAACACACGAGACGAGACGGAAACTTGATTGATTGATCATGATTGATTGATTAATTGATTGATTGATTGATTGATTGATTGGTTGGTTGGTTGGTTGGTTGGTTGGTTGGTTGGTTGGTTGGTTGGTTGGTTAAACACGTTGGATAGGGCCAATTGAAACAGCGAAAAAGAAACAAAGAAGATCTTGGACCCTATATTAAACACACGAGACGAGACGGAAACATGATTGATTGATCATGATTGATTGATCATGATTGATTGATTGATTGATTGATTGATTGATTGATTGATTGATTGGTTGGTTGGTTGGTTGGTTGGTTGGTTAAACACGTTGGAAAGGGTCAATTGAAACAGCGAAAAAGAAACAAAGGAGATCTTGAACCCTATATTAAACACATGAGACGGAAACATGATTGATTGATTGATTAATCATGATCATGATTGGTTGATTGATCATGATCATGATTTGTTGATTGATCATGATTGGTTGGTTGGTTGGTTGGTTGGCAAACACACATAAAAATCTTCAAGTCGTGCCCCAAATCACATATGTACATGACCTTGACCTTTGACCTTGTGACCTTTGTCAAGGTCATTGCTTCACAATGTCATTGCAAAAGACCCTATGGGTCAAGGACCTTTTGTTTAAGTGTTTTGCCTAATAATGGCTTTTTATAAACCATCAATGGGGGTTATGTCCCTTACATAATGGTAAAACCAATACAGTCATAATGTAACAAAGTTGCCCCTTGAAGTACTGAACATTTTTCACTGCTTAAATTTTCTGTATCTATAACCATTCAAGAATTATAGGGAAATCAAAGACATATGAAAATCTAAAATATGACCTTGACCTTTGACCTTGACCTAATTTTCTAAGTTAGGACCCAGGGGACTCAAATAAAAACATTCCAGGGTTATACGGTTAACGGTTTATGAGTTAAAAAAACATACCGACAAATTTATTCCGTAAAGGTACATAACTCCTATAAAATTTCATCGAATCGCTTCGATCCAAATTAGCCAAAAATTCCTGAGGATGTAACGAACAATTTGTAAAAAGAATTTTGTCGCTTTCTTATTTTGTTACGAAGGAGATGCACACACATGACAAACAGTGAATAGGGAGATAACTCTTACAAAGAAAATGGTTCGGCTTAGCAGGGTGAAATTTAAAAGCGCATAACCTATACGATACAATATGAAAAAAATCTAAGCGACATATTGCGAAACAAACATTTATCGCAAGAACAAAATTTGGCGGAAGAAAAAAAAAAAAAAAATAATAATAAATATAAATCAATTGCTTTTTTAAAGCAATTGTAGGGGGTCTTTCCCCCTTTAAAATTAATTGAATTTGGGGGGGGGGGGGTTTGTTTGTTTGTTTGTTTGTTTGTTTCTGTATGGGGTCTATATTATTGTTACCGGAGAAGTTTCATCTTTAGTTTGGAAAGTTTTTCTTTTATTTTAGGTACAGCGCGCGCGCCACATCACGTGACACGGGTTTATAATAACGAAAAGATAGTCTTTTTATTCCTTTTTAGGTGGGGACTTTGAACAGACAACATGTATAGAGACGGAATGCACACAATGTAATTTCTTTTGTCATTGTAGGAAATTGACATTTTGATGACAGTTCACAAACAGTGCATGATTTGGATTTATTTGATCCGGTGTAACTTTAAAACACATTTATTGATTATTTTCTGATAATGTACATTTTTCAGCACCTGTTTGTAACACAGATTAGTATTTCAATCTCGGAGCGGACATTTTATTGTAGGCTTTTACTGAAATTTACGGACCTAGCAAGCAATTTTTACGGCATTGCAATTTTTTTTCTCTAGGAAAAGCTTTGAGAGATATCTGCACCAAATTTTTTTACAAACTTTTAGTACATGTATGCCCTGCTGACTGCAAATTTTGAGGTCGATTGTATTTGTAGTTTCAGAGTACATGTGGATTTTTTTTTCAGAAGTGACGCAAGAACAATATTAAATTTCAATTTTTCATGAAACATGATTGATTGATCATGATCATGATTGATTGATTGATTTATTGATTAGTTGGTTGGTTGGTAAAACACGTTGGATAGGGCCAATTCAAACAGCGAAAAAGAAACAAAAAAGATCTTGGACCCTATATTAAACACACGAGACGGAAACATGATTGATTGATTGGTTGGTTGGTTGGTTGGTTGGTTGGTTGGTTAAACACGTTGGATAGGGCCAATTGAAACAGCGAAAAAGAAACAAAGAAGATCTTGGACCCTATATTAAACACACGAGACGAGACGGAAACTTGATTGATTGATCATGATTGATTGATTGATTGATTGATTGATTGATTGGTTGGTTGGTTGGTTGGTTGGTTGGTTGGTTGGTTGGTTGGTTGGTTGGTTGGTTGGTTGGTTGGTTGGTTGGTTGGTTGGTTGGTTAAACACGTTGGATAGGGCCAATTGAAACAGCGAAAAAGAAACAAAGAAGATCTTGGACCCTATATTAAACACACGAGACGAGACGGAAACTTGATTGATTGATCATGATTGATTGATTAATTGATTGATTGATTGATTGATTGATTGGTTGGTTGGTTGGTTGGTTGGTTGGTTGGTTGGTTGGTTGGTTGGTTGGTTAAACACGTTGGATAGGGCCAATTGAAACAGCGAAAAAGAAACAAAGAAGATCTTGGACCCTATATTAAACACACGAGACGAGACGGAAACATGATTGATTGATCATGATTGATTGATCATGATTGATTGATTGATTGATTGATTGATTGATTGATTGATTGATTGGTTGGTTGGTTGGTTGGTTGGTTGGTTAAACACGTTGGAAAGGGTCAATTGAAACAGCGAAAAAGAAACAAAGGAGATCTTGAACCCTATATTAAACACATGAGACGGAAACATGATTGATTGATTGATTAATCATGATCATGATTGGTTGATTGATCATGATCATGATTTGTTGATTGATCATGATTGGTTGGTTGGTTGGTTGGTTGGCAAACACACATAAAAATCTTCAAGTCGTGCCCCAAATCACATATGTACATGACCTTGACCTTTGACCTTGTGACCTTTGTCAAGGTCATTGCTTCACAATGTCATTGCAAAAGACCCTATGGGTCAAGGACCTTTTGTTTAAGTGTTTTGCCTAATAATGGCTTTTTATAAACCATCAATGGGGGTTATGTCCCTTACATAATGGTAAAACCAATACAGTCATAATGTAACAAAGTTGCCCCTTGAAGTACTGAACATTTTTCACTGCTTAAATTTTCTGTATCTATAACCATTCAAGAATTATAGGGAAATCAAAGACATATGAAAATCTAAAATATGACCTTGACCTTTGACCTTGACCTAATTTTCTAAGTTAGGACCCAGGGGACTCAAATAAAAACATTCCAGGGTTATACGGTTAACGGTTTATGAGTTAAAAAAACATACCGACAAATTTATTCCGTAAAGGTACATAACTCCTATAAAATTTCATCGAATCGCTTCGATCCAAATTAGCCAAAAATTCCTGAGGATGTAACGAACAATTTGTAAAAAGAATTTTGTCGCTTTCTTATTTTGTTACGAAGGAGATGCACACACATGACAAACAGTGAATAGGGAGATAACTCTTACAAAGAAAATGGTTCGGCTTAGCAGGGTGAAATTTAAAAGCGCATAACCTATACGATACAATATGAAAAAAATCTAAGCGACATATTGCGAAACAAACATTTATCGCAAGAACAAAATTTGGCGGAAGAAAAAAAAAAAAAAAATAATAATAAATATAAATCAATTGCTTTTTTAAAGCAATTGTAGGGGGTCTTTCCCCCTTTAAAATTAATTGAATTTGGGGGGGGGGGGTTTGTTTGTTTGTTTGTTTGTTTGTTTCTGTATGGGGTCTATATTATTGTTACCGGAGAAGTTTCATCTTTAGTTTGGAAAGTTTTTCTTTTATTTTAGGTACAGCGCGCGCGCCACATCACGTGACACGGGTTTATAATAACGAAAAGATAGTCTTTTTATTCCTTTTTAGGTGGGGACTTTGAACAGACAACATGTATAGAGACGGAATGCACACAATGTAATTTCTTTTGTCATTGTAGGAAATTGACATTTTGATGACAGTTCACAAACAGTGCATGATTTGGATTTATTTGATCCGGTGTAACTTTAAAACACATTTATTGATTATTTTCTGATAATGTACATTTTTCAGCACCTGTTTGTAACACAGATTAGTATTTCAATCTCGGAGCGGACATTTTATTGTAGGCTTTTACTGAAATTTACGGACCTAGCAAGCAATTTTTACGGCATTGCAATTTTTTTTCTCTAGGAAAAGCTTTGAGAGATATCTGCACCAAATTTTTTTACAAACTTTTAGTACATGTATGCCCTGCTGACTGCAAATTTTGAGGTCGATTGTATTTGTAGTTTCAGAGTACATGTGGATTTTTTTTTCAGAAGTGACGCAAGAACAATATTAAATTTCAATTTTTCATGAAACATGATTGATTGATCATGATCATGATTGATTGATTGATTTATTGATTAGTTGGTTGGTTGGTAAAACACGTTGGATAGGGCCAATTCAAACAGCGAAAAAGAAACAAAAAAGATCTTGGACCCTATATTAAACACACGAGACGGAAACATGATTGATTGATTGGTTGGTTGGTTGGTTGGTTGGTTGGTTGGTTAAACACGTTGGATAGGGCCAATTGAAACAGCGAAAAAGAAACAAAGAAGATCTTGGACCCTATATTAAACACACGAGACGAGACGGAAACTTGATTGATTGATCATGATTGATTGATTGATTGATTGATTGATTGATTGGTTGGTTGGTTGGTTGGTTGGTTGGTTGGTTGGTTGGTTGGTTGGTTGGTTGGTTGGTTGGTTGGTTGGTTGGTTGGTTAAACACGTTGGATAGGGCCAATTGAAACAGCGAAAAAGAAACAAAGAAGATCTTGGACCCTATATTAAACACACGAGACGAGACGGAAACTTGATTGATTGATCATGATTGATTGATTAATTGATTGATTGATTGATTGATTGATTGGTTGGTTGGTTGGTTGGTTGGTTGGTTGGTTGGTTGGTTGGTTGGTTGGTTAAACACGTTGGATAGGGCCAATTGAAACAGCGAAAAAGAAACAAAGAAGATCTTGGACCCTATATTAAACACACGAGACGAGACGGAAACATGATTGATTGATCATGATTGATTGATCATGATTGATTGATTGATTGATTGATTGATTGATTGATTGATTGATTGATTGGTTGGTTGGTTGGTTGGTTGGTTGGTTAAACACGTTGGAAAGGGTCAATTGAAACAGCGAAAAAGAAACAAAGGAGATCTTGAACCCTATATTAAACACATGAGACGGAAACATGATTGATTGATTGATTAATCATGATCATGATTGGTTGATTGATCATGATCATGATTTGTTGATTGATCATGATTGGTTGGTTGGTTGGTTGGTTGGCAAACACACATAAAAATCTTCAAGTCGTGCCCCAAATCACATATGTACATGACCTTGACCTTTGACCTTGTGACCTTTGTCAAGGTCATTGCTTCACAATGTCATTGCAAAAGACCCTATGGGTCAAGGACCTTTTGTTTAAGTGTTTTGCCTAATAATGGCTTTTTATAAACCATCAATGGGGGTTATGTCCCTTACATAATGGTAAAACCAATACAGTCATAATGTAACAAAGTTGCCCCTTGAAGTACTGAACATTTTTCACTGCTTAAATTTTCTGTATCTATAACCATTCAAGAATTATAGGGAAATCAAAGACATATGAAAATCTAAAATATGACCTTGACCTTTGACCTTGACCTAATTTTCTAAGTTAGGACCCAGGGGACTCAAATAAAAACATTCCAGGGTTATACGGTTAACGGTTTATGAGTTAAAAAAACATACCGACAAATTTATTCCGTAAAGGTACATAACTCCTATAAAATTTCATCGAATCGCTTCGATCCAAATTAGCCAAAAATTCCTGAGGATGTAACGAACAATTTGTAAAAAGAATTTTGTCGCTTTCTTATTTTGTTACGAAGGAGATGCACACACATGACAAACAGTGAATAGGGAGATAACTCTTACAAAGAAAATGGTTCGGCTTAGCAGGGTGAAATTTAAAAGCGCATAACCTATACGATACAATATGAAAAAAATCTAAGCGACATATTGCGAAACAAACATTTATCGCAAGAACAAAATTTGGCGGAAGAAAAAAAAAAAAAAAATAATAATAAATATAAATCAATTGCTTTTTTAAAGCAATTGTAGGGGGTCTTTCCCCCTTTAAAATTAATTGAATTTGGGGGGGGGGGGTTTGTTTGTTTGTTTGTTTGTTTGTTTCTGTATGGGGTCTATATTATTGTTACCGGAGAAGTTTCATCTTTAGTTTGGAAAGTTTTTCTTTTATTTTAGGTACAGCGCGCGCGCCACATCACGTGACACGGGTTTATAATAACGAAAAGATAGTCTTTTTATTCCTTTTTAGGTGGGGACTTTGAACAGACAACATGTATAGAGACGGAATGCACACAATGTAATTTCTTTTGTCATTGTAGGAAATTGACATTTTGATGACAGTTCACAAACAGTGCATGATTTGGATTTATTTGATCCGGTGTAACTTTAAAACACATTTATTGATTATTTTCTGATAATGTACATTTTTCAGCACCTGTTTGTAACACAGATTAGTATTTCAATCTCGGAGCGGACATTTTATTGTAGGCTTTTACTGAAATTTACGGACCTAGCAAGCAATTTTTACGGCATTGCAATTTTTTTTCTCTAGGAAAAGCTTTGAGAGATATCTGCACCAAATTTTTTTACAAACTTTTAGTACATGTATGCCCTGCTGACTGCAAATTTTGAGGTCGATTGTATTTGTAGTTTCAGAGTACATGTGGATTTTTTTTTCAGAAGTGACGCAAGAACAATATTAAATTTCAATTTTTCATGAAACATGATTGATTGATCATGATCATGATTGATTGATTGATTTATTGATTAGTTGGTTGGTTGGTAAAACACGTTGGATAGGGCCAATTCAAACAGCGAAAAAGAAACAAAAAAGATCTTGGACCCTATATTAAACACACGAGACGGAAACATGATTGATTGATTGGTTGGTTGGTTGGTTGGTTGGTTGGTTGGTTAAACACGTTGGATAGGGCCAATTGAAACAGCGAAAAAGAAACAAAGAAGATCTTGGACCCTATATTAAACACACGAGACGAGACGGAAACTTGATTGATTGATCATGATTGATTGATTGATTGATTGATTGATTGATTGGTTGGTTGGTTGGTTGGTTGGTTGGTTGGTTGGTTGGTTGGTTGGTTGGTTGGTTGGTTGGTTGGTTAAACACGTTGGATAGGGCCAATTGAAACAGCGAAAAAGAAACAAAGAAGATCTTGGACCCTATATTAAACACACGAGACGAGACGGAAACTTGATTGATTGATCATGATTGATTGATTAATTGATTGATTGATTGATTGATTGATTGGTTGGTTGGTTGGTTGGTTGGTTGGTTGGTTGGTTGGTTGGTTGGTTGGTTAAACACGTTGGATAGGGCCAATTGAAACAGCGAAAAAGAAACAAAGAAGATCTTGGACCCTATATTAAACACACGAGACGAGACGGAAACATGATTGATTGATCATGATTGATTGATCATGATTGATTGATTGATTGATTGATTGATTGATTGATTGATTGATTGGTTGGTTGGTTGGTTGGTTGGTTGGTTAAACACGTTGGAAAGGGTCAATTGAAACAGCGAAAAAGAAACAAAGGAGATCTTGAACCCTATATTAAACACATGAGACGGAAACATGATTGATTGATTGATTAATCATGATCATGATTGGTTGATTGATCATGATCATGATTTGTTGATTGATCATGATTGGTTGGTTGGTTGGTTGGTTGGCAAACACACATAAAAATCTTCAAGTCGTGCCCCAAATCACATATGTACATGACCTTGACCTTTGACCTTGTGACCTTTGTCAAGGTCATTGCTTCACAATGTCATTGCAAAAGACCCTATGGGTCAAGGACCTTTTGTTTAAGTGTTTTGCCTAATAATGGCTTTTTATAAACCATCAATGGGGGTTATGTCCCTTACATAATGGTAAAACCAATACAGTCATAATGTAACAAAGTTGCCCCTTGAAGTACTGAACATTTTTCACTGCTTAAATTTTCTGTATCTATAACCATTCAAGAATTATAGGGAAATCAAAGACATATGAAAATCTAAAATATGACCTTGACCTTTGACCTTGACCTAATTTTCTAAGTTAGGACCCAGGGGACTCAAATAAAAACATTCCAGGGTTATACGGTTAACGGTTTATGAGTTAAAAAAACATACCGACAAATTTATTCCGTAAAGGTACATAACTCCTATAAAATTTCATCGAATCGCTTCGATCCAAATTAGCCAAAAATTCCTGAGGATGTAACGAACAATTTGTAAAAAGAATTTTGTCGCTTTCTTATTTTGTTACGAAGGAGATGCACACACATGACAAACAGTGAATAGGGAGATAACTCTTACAAAGAAAATGGTTCGGCTTAGCAGGGTGAAATTTAAAAGCGCATAACCTATACGATACAATATGAAAAAAATCTAAGCGACATATTGCGAAACAAACATTTATCGCAAGAACAAAATTTGGCGGAAGAAAAAAAAAAAAAAAATAATAATAAATATAAATCAATTGCTTTTTTAAAGCAATTGTAGGGGGTCTTTCCCCCTTTAAAATTAATTGAATTTGGGGGGGGGGGGGTTTGTTTGTTTGTTTGTTTGTTTGTTTCTGTATGGGGTCTATATTATTGTTACCGGAGAAGTTTCATCTTTAGTTTGGAAAGTTTTTCTTTTATTTTAGGTACAGCGCGCGCGCCACATCACGTGACACGGGTTTATAATAACGAAAAGATAGTCTTTTTATTCCTTTTTAGGTGGGGACTTTGAACAGACAACATGTATAGAGACGGAATGCACACAATGTAATTTCTTTTGTCATTGTAGGAAATTGACATTTTGATGACAGTTCACAAACAGTGCATGATTTGGATTTATTTGATCCGGTGTAACTTTAAAACACATTTATTGATTATTTTCTGATAATGTACATTTTTCAGCACCTGTTTGTAACACAGATTAGTATTTCAATCTCGGAGCGGACATTTTATTGTAGGCTTTTACTGAAATTTACGGACCTAGCAAGCAATTTTTACGGCATTGCAATTTTTTTTCTCTAGGAAAAGCTTTGAGAGATATCTGCACCAAATTTTTTTACAAACTTTTAGTACATGTATGCCCTGCTGACTGCAAATTTTGAGGTCGATTGTATTTGTAGTTTCAGAGTACATGTGGATTTTTTTTTCAGAAGTGACGCAAGAACAATATTAAATTTCAATTTTTCATGAAACATGATTGATTGATCATGATCATGATTGATTGATTGATTTATTGATTAGTTGGTTGGTTGGTAAAACACGTTGGATAGGGCCAATTCAAACAGCGAAAAAGAAACAAAAAAGATCTTGGACCCTATATTAAACACACGAGACGGAAACATGATTGATTGATTGGTTGGTTGGTTGGTTGGTTGGTTGGTTGGTTAAACACGTTGGATAGGGCCAATTGAAACAGCGAAAAAGAAACAAAGAAGATCTTGGACCCTATATTAAACACACGAGACGAGACGGAAACTTGATTGATTGATCATGATTGATTGATTGATTGATTGATTGATTGATTGGTTGGTTGGTTGGTTGGTTGGTTGGTTGGTTGGTTGGTTGGTTGGTTGGTTGGTTGGTTGGTTGGTTGGTTGGTTGGTTAAACACGTTGGATAGGGCCAATTGAAACAGCGAAAAAGAAACAAAGAAGATCTTGGACCCTATATTAAACACACGAGACGAGACGGAAACTTGATTGATTGATCATGATTGATTGATTAATTGATTGATTGATTGATTGATTGATTGGTTGGTTGGTTGGTTGGTTGGTTGGTTGGTTGGTTGGTTGGTTGGTTGGTTAAACACGTTGGATAGGGCCAATTGAAACAGCGAAAAAGAAACAAAGAAGATCTTGGACCCTATATTAAACACACGAGACGAGACGGAAACATGATTGATTGATCATGATTGATTGATCATGATTGATTGATTGATTGATTGATTGATTGATTGATTGGTTGGTTGGTTGGTTGGTTGGTTGGTTGGTTAAACACGTTGGAAAGGGTCAATTGAAACAGCGAAAAAGAAACAAAGGAGATCTTGAACCCTATATTAAACACATGAGACGGAAACATGATTGATTGATTGATTAATCATGATCATGATTGGTTGATTGATCATGATCATGATTTGTTGATTGATCATGATTGGTTGGTTGGTTGGTTGGTTGGCAAACACACATAAAAATCTTCAAGTCGTGCCCCAAATCACATATGTACATGACCTTGACCTTTGACCTTGTGACCTTTGTCAAGGTCATTGCTTCACAATGTCATTGCAAAAGACCCTATGGGTCAAGGACCTTTTGTTTAAGTGTTTTGCCTAATAATGGCTTTTTATAAACCATCAATGGGGGTTATGTCCCTTACATAATGGTAAAACCAATACAGTCATAATGTAACAAAGTTGCCCCTTGAAGTACTGAACATTTTTCACTGCTTAAATTTTCTGTATCTATAACCATTCAAGAATTATAGGGAAATCAAAGACATATGAAAATCTAAAATATGACCTTGACCTTTGACCTTGACCTAATTTTCTAAGTTAGGACCCAGGGGACTCAAATAAAAACATTCCAGGGTTATACGGTTAACGGTTTATGAGTTAAAAAAACATACCGACAAATTTATTCCGTAAAGGTACATAACTCCTATAAAATTTCATCGAATCGCTTCGATCCAAATTAGCCAAAAATTCCTGAGGATGTAACGAACAATTTGTAAAAAGAATTTTGTCGCTTTCTTATTTTGTTACGAAGGAGATGCACACACATGACAAACAGTGAATAGGGAGATAACTCTTACAAAGAAAATGGTTCGGCTTAGCAGGGTGAAATTTAAAAGCGCATAACCTATACGATACAATATGAAAAAAATCTAAGCGACATATTGCGAAACAAACATTTATCGCAAGAACAAAATTTGGCGGAAGAAAAAAAAAAAAAAATAATAATAAATATAAATCAATTGCTTTTTTAAAGCAATTGTAGGGGGTCTTTCCCCCTTTAAAATTAATTGAATTTGGGGGGGGGGGGGGGGTTTGTTTGTTTGTTTGTTTGTTTGTTTCTGTATGGGGTCTATATTATTGTTACCGGAGAAGTTTCATCTTTAGTTTGGAAAGTTTTTCTTTTATTTTAGGTACAGCGCGCGCGCCACATCACGTGACACGGGTTTATAATAACGAAAAGATAGTCTTTTTATTCCTTTTTAGGTGGGGACTTTGAACAGACAACATGTATAGAGACGGAATGCACACAATGTAATTTCTTTTGTCATTGTAGGAAATTGACATTTTGATGACAGTTCACAAACAGTGCATGATTTGGATTTATTTGATCCGGTGTAACTTTAAAACACATTTATTGATTATTTTCTGATAATGTACATTTTTCAGCACCTGTTTGTAACACAGATTAGTATTTCAATCTCGGAGCGGACATTTTATTGTAGGCTTTTACTGAAATTTACGGACCTAGCAAGCAATTTTTACGGCATTGCAATTTTTTTTCTCTAGGAAAAGCTTTGAGAGATATCTGCACCAAATTTTTTTACAAACTTTTAGTACATGTATGCCCTGCTGACTGCAAATTTTGAGGTCGATTGTATTTGTAGTTTCAGAGTACATGTGGATTTTTTTTTCAGAAGTGACGCAAGAACAATATTAAATTTCAATTTTTCATGAAACATGATTGATTGATCATGATCATGATTGATTGATTGATTTATTGATTAGTTGGTTGGTTGGTAAAACACGTTGGATAGGGCCAATTCAAACAGCGAAAAAGAAACAAAAAAGATCTTGGACCCTATATTAAACACACGAGACGGAAACATGATTGATTGATTGGTTGGTTGGTTGGTTGGTTGGTTGGTTGGTTAAACACGTTGGATAGGGCCAATTGAAACAGCGAAAAAGAAACAAAGAAGATCTTGGACCCTATATTAAACACACGAGACGAGACGGAAACTTGATTGATTGATCATGATTGATTGATTGATTGATTGATTGATTGATTGGTTGGTTGGTTGGTTGGTTGGTTGGTTGGTTGGTTGGTTGGTTGGTTGGTTGGTTGGTTAAACACGTTGGATAGGGCCAATTGAAACAGCGAAAAAGAAACAAAGAAGATCTTGGACCCTATATTAAACACACGAGACGAGACGGAAACATGATTGATTGATCATGATTGATTGATCATGATTGATTGATTGATTGATTGATTGATTGATTGATTGGTTGGTTGGTTGGTTGGTTGGTTGGTTGGTTAAACACGTTGGAAAGGGTCAATTGAAACAGCGAAAAAGAAACAAAGGAGATCTTGAACCCTATATTAAACACATGAGACGGAAACATGATTGATTGATTGATTAATCATGATCATGATTGGTTGATTGATCATGATCATGATTTGTTGATTGATCATGATTGGTTGGTTGGTTGGTTGGTTGGCAAACACACATAAAAATCTTCAAGTCGTGCCCCAAATCACATATGTACATGACCTTGACCTTTGACCTTGTGACCTTTGTCAAGGTCATTGCTTCACAATGTCATTGCAAAAGACCCTATGGGTCAAGGACCTTTTGTTTAAGTGTTTTGCCTAATAATGGCTTTTTATAAACCATCAATGGGGGTTATGTCCCTTACATAATGGTAAAACCAATACAGTCATAATGTAACAAAGTTGCCCCTTGAAGTACTGAACATTTTTCACTGCTTAAATTTTCTGTATCTATAACCATTCAAGAATTATAGGGAAATCAAAGACATATGAAAATCTAAAATATGACCTTGACCTTTGACCTTGACCTAATTTTCTAAGTTAGGACCCAGGGGACTCAAATAAAAACATTCCAGGGTTATACGGTTAACGGTTTATGAGTTAAAAAAACATACCGACAAATTTATTCCGTAAAGGTACATAACTCCTATAAAATTTCATCGAATCGCTTCGATCCAAATTAGCCAAAAATTCCTGAGGATGTAACGAACAATTTGTAAAAAGAATTTTGTCGCTTTCTTATTTTGTTACGAAGGAGATGCACACACATGACAAACAGTGAATAGGGAGATAACTCTTACAAAGAAAATGGTTCGGCTTAGCAGGGTGAAATTTAAAAGCGCATAACCTATACGATACAATATGAAAAAAATCTAAGCGACATATTGCGAAACAAACATTTATCGCAAGAACAAAATTTGGCGGAAGAAAAAAAAAAAAAAATAATAATAAATATAAATCAATTGCTTTTTTAAAGCAATTGTAGGGGGTCTTTCCCCCTTTAAAATTAATTGAATTTGGGGGGGGGTTTGTTTGTTTGTTTGTTTGTTTGTTTCTGTATGGGGTCTATATTATTGTTACCGGAGAAGTTTCATCTTTAGTTTGGAAAGTTTTTCTTTTATTTTAGGTACAGCGCGCGCGCCACATCACGTGACACGGGTTTATAATAACGAAAAGATAGTCTTTTTATTCCTTTTTAGGTGGGGACTTTGAACAGACAACATGTATAGAGACGGAATGCACACAATGTAATTTCTTTTGTCATTGTAGGAAATTGACATTTTGATGACAGTTCACAAACAGTGCATGATTTGGATTTATTTGATCCGGTGTAACTTTAAAACACATTTATTGATTATTTTCTGATAATGTACATTTTTCAGCACCTGTTTGTAACACAGATTAGTATTTCAATCTCGGAGCGGACATTTTATTGTAGGCTTTTACTGAAATTTACGGACCTAGCAAGCAATTTTTACGGCATTGCAATTTTTTTTCTCTAGGAAAAGCTTTGAGAGATATCTGCACCAAATTTTTTTACAAACTTTTAGTACATGTATGCCCTGCTGACTGCAAATTTTGAGGTCGATTGTATTTGTAGTTTCAGAGTACATGTGGATTTTTTTTTCAGAAGTGACGCAAGAACAATATTAAATTTCAATTTTTCATGAAACATGATTGATTGATCATGATCATGATTGATTGATTGATTTATTGATTAGTTGGTTGGTTGGTAAAACACGTTGGATAGGGCCAATTCAAACAGCGAAAAAGAAACAAAAAAGATCTTGGACCCTATATTAAACACACGAGACGGAAACATGATTGATTGATTGGTTGGTTGGTTGGTTGGTTGGTTGGTTGGTTAAACACGTTGGATAGGGCCAATTGAAACAGCGAAAAAGAAACAAAGAAGATCTTGGACCCTATATTAAACACACGAGACGAGACGGAAACTTGATTGATTGATCATGATTGATTGATTGATTGATTGATTGATTGATTGGTTGGTTGGTTGGTTGGTTGGTTGGTTGGTTGGTTGGTTGGTTGGTTGGTTGGTTGGTTGGTTGGTTGGTTGGTTAAACACGTTGGATAGGGCCAATTGAAACAGCGAAAAAGAAACAAAGAAGATCTTGGACCCTATATTAAACACACGAGACGAGACGGAAACTTGATTGATTGATCATGATTGATTGATTAATTGATTGATTGATTGATTGATTGATTGGTTGGTTGGTTGGTTGGTTGGTTGGTTGGTTGGTTGGTTGGTTGGTTGGTTAAACACGTTGGATAGGGCCAATTGAAACAGCGAAAAAGAAACAAAGAAGATCTTGGACCCTATATTAAACACACGAGACGAGACGGAAACATGATTGATTGATCATGATTGATTGATCATGATTGATTGATTGATTGATTGATTGATTGATTGATTGGTTGGTTGGTTGGTTGGTTGGTTGGTTGGTTAAACACGTTGGAAAGGGTCAATTGAAACAGCGAAAAAGAAACAAAGGAGATCTTGAACCCTATATTAAACACATGAGACGGAAACATGATTGATTGATTGATTAATCATGATCATGATTGGTTGATTGATCATGATCATGATTTGTTGATTGATCATGATTGGTTGGTTGGTTGGTTGGTTGGCAAACACACATAAAAATCTTCAAGTCGTGCCCCAAATCACATATGTACATGACCTTGACCTTTGACCTTGTGACCTTTGTCAAGGTCATTGCTTCACAATGTCATTGCAAAAGACCCTATGGGTCAAGGACCTTTTGTTTAAGTGTTTTGCCTAATAATGGCTTTTTATAAACCATCAATGGGGGTTATGTCCCTTACATAATGGTAAAACCAATACAGTCATAATGTAACAAAGTTGCCCCTTGAAGTACTGAACATTTTTCACTGCTTAAATTTTCTGTATCTATAACCATTCAAGAATTATAGGGAAATCAAAGACATATGAAAATCTAAAATATGACCTTGACCTTTGACCTTGACCTAATTTTCTAAGTTAGGACCCAGGGGACTCAAATAAAAACATTCCAGGGTTATACGGTTAACGGTTTATGAGTTAAAAAAACATACCGACAAATTTATTCCGTAAAGGTACATAACTCCTATAAAATTTCATCGAATCGCTTCGATCCAAATTAGCCAAAAATTCCTGAGGATGTAACGAACAATTTGTAAAAAGAATTTTGTCGCTTTCTTATTTTGTTACGAAGGAGATGCACACACATGACAAACAGTGAATAGGGAGATAACTCTTACAAAGAAAATGGTTCGGCTTAGCAGGGTGAAATTTAAAAGCGCATAACCTATACGATACAATATGAAAAAAATCTAAGCGACATATTGCGAAACAAACATTTATCGCAAGAACAAAATTTGGCGGAAGAAAAAAAAAAAAAAATAATAATAAATATAAATCAATTGCTTTTTTAAAGCAATTGTAGGGGGTCTTTCCCCCTTTAAAATTAATTGAATTTGGGGGGGGGTTTGTTTGTTTGTTTGTTTGTTTGTTTCTGTATGGGGTCTATATTATTGTTACCGGAGAAGTTTCATCTTTAGTTTGGAAAGTTTTTCTTTTATTTTAGGTACAGCGCGCGCGCCACATCACGTGACACGGGTTTATAATAACGAAAAGATAGTCTTTTTATTCCTTTTTAGGTGGGGACTTTGAACAGACAACATGTATAGAGACGGAATGCACACAATGTAATTTCTTTTGTCATTGTAGGAAATTGACATTTTGATGACAGTTCACAAACAGTGCATGATTTGGATTTATTTGATCCGGTGTAACTTTAAAACACATTTATTGATTATTTTCTGATAATGTACATTTTTCAGCACCTGTTTGTAACACAGATTAGTATTTCAATCTCGGAGCGGACATTTTATTGTAGGCTTTTACTGAAATTTACGGACCTAGCAAGCAATTTTTACGGCATTGCAATTTTTTTTCTCTAGGAAAAGCTTTGAGAGATATCTGCACCAAATTTTTTTACAAACTTTTAGTACATGTATGCCCTGCTGACTGCAAATTTTGAGGTCGATTGTATTTGTAGTTTCAGAGTACATGTGGATTTTTTTTTCAGAAGTGACGCAAGAACAATATTAAATTTCAATTTTTCATGAAACATGATTGATTGATCATGATCATGATTGATTGATTGATTTATTGATTAGTTGGTTGGTTGGTAAAACACGTTGGATAGGGCCAATTCAAACAGCGAAAAAGAAACAAAAAAGATCTTGGACCCTATATTAAACACACGAGACGGAAACATGATTGATTGATTGGTTGGTTGGTTGGTTGGTTGGTTGGTTGGTTAAACACGTTGGATAGGGCCAATTGAAACAGCGAAAAAGAAACAAAGAAGATCTTGGACCCTATATTAAACACACGAGACGAGACGGAAACTTGATTGATTGATCATGATTGATTGATTGATTGATTGATTGATTGATTGGTTGGTTGGTTGGTTGGTTGGTTGGTTGGTTGGTTGGTTGGTTGGTTGGTTGGTTGGTTGGTTGGTTGGTTGGTTAAACACGTTGGATAGGGCCAATTGAAACAGCGAAAAAGAAACAAAGAAGATCTTGGACCCTATATTAAACACACGAGACGAGACGGAAACTTGATTGATTGATCATGATTGATTGATTAATTGATTGATTGATTGATTGATTGATTGGTTGGTTGGTTGGTTGGTTGGTTGGTTGGTTGGTTGGTTGGTTGGTTGGTTAAACACGTTGGATAGGGCCAATTGAAACAGCGAAAAAGAAACAAAGAAGATCTTGGACCCTATATTAAACACACGAGACGAGACGGAAACATGATTGATTGATCATGATTGATTGATCATGATTGATTGATTGATTGATTGATTGATTGATTGATTGGTTGGTTGGTTGGTTGGTTGGTTGGTTAAACACGTTGGAAAGGGTCAATTGAAACAGCGAAAAAGAAACAAAGGAGATCTTGAACCCTATATTAAACACATGAGACGGAAACATGATTGATTGATTGATTAATCATGATCATGATTGGTTGATTGATCATGATCATGATTTGTTGATTGATCATGATTGGTTGGTTGGTTGGTTGGTTGGCAAACACACATAAAAATCTTCAAGTCGTGCCCCAAATCACATATGTACATGACCTTGACCTTTGACCTTGTGACCTTTGTCAAGGTCATTGCTTCACAATGTCATTGCAAAAGACCCTATGGGTCAAGGACCTTTTGTTTAAGTGTTTTGCCTAATAATGGCTTTTTATAAACCATCAATGGGGGTTATGTCCCTTACATAATGGTAAAACCAATACAGTCATAATGTAACAAAGTTGCCCCTTGAAGTACTGAACATTTTTCACTGCTTAAATTTTCTGTATCTATAACCATTCAAGAATTATAGGGAAATCAAAGACATATGAAAATCTAAAATATGACCTTGACCTTTGACCTTGACCTAATTTTCTAAGTTAGGACCCAGGGGACTCAAATAAAAACATTCCAGGGTTATACGGTTAACGGTTTATGAGTTAAAAAAACATACCGACAAATTTATTCCGTAAAGGTACATAACTCCTATAAAATTTCATCGAATCGCTTCGATCCAAATTAGCCAAAAATTCCTGAGGATGTAACGAACAATTTGTAAAAAGAATTTTGTCGCTTTCTTATTTTGTTACGAAGGAGATGCACACACATGACAAACAGTGAATAGGGAGATAACTCTTACAAAGAAAATGGTTCGGCTTAGCAGGGTGAAATTTAAAAGCGCATAACCTATACGATACAATATGAAAAAAATCTAAGCGACATATTGCGAAACAAACATTTATCGCAAGAACAAAATTTGGCGGAAGAAAAAAAAAAAAAAATAATAATAAATATAAATCAATTGCTTTTTTAAAGCAATTGTAGGGGGTCTTTCCCCCTTTAAAATTAATTGAATTTGGGGGGGGGGGGGGGGTTTGTTTGTTTGTTTGTTTGTTTGTTTCTGTATGGGGTCTATATTATTGTTACCGGAGAAGTTTCATCTTTAGTTTGGAAAGTTTTTCTTTTATTTTAGGTACAGCGCGCGCGCCACATCACGTGACACGGGTTTATAATAACGAAAAGATAGTCTTTTTATTCCTTTTTAGGTGGGGACTTTGAACAGACAACATGTATAGAGACGGAATGCACACAATGTAATTTCTTTTGTCATTGTAGGAAATTGACATTTTGATGACAGTTCACAAACAGTGCATGATTTGGATTTATTTGATCCGGTGTAACTTTAAAACACATTTATTGATTATTTTCTGATAATGTACATTTTTCAGCACCTGTTTGTAACACAGATTAGTATTTCAATCTCGGAGCGGACATTTTATTGTAGGCTTTTACTGAAATTTACGGACCTAGCAAGCAATTTTTACGGCATTGCAATTTTTTTTCTCTAGGAAAAGCTTTGAGAGATATCTGCACCAAATTTTTTTACAAACTTTTAGTACATGTATGCCCTGCTGACTGCAAATTTTGAGGTCGATTGTATTTGTAGTTTCAGAGTACATGTGGATTTTTTTTTCAGAAGTGACGCAAGAACAATATTAAATTTCAATTTTTCATGAAACATGATTGATTGATCATGATCATGATTGATTGATTGATTTATTGATTAGTTGGTTGGTTGGTAAAACACGTTGGATAGGGCCAATTCAAACAGCGAAAAAGAAACAAAAAAGATCTTGGACCCTATATTAAACACACGAGACGGAAACATGATTGATTGATTGGTTGGTTGGTTGGTTGGTTGGTTGGTTGGTTAAACACGTTGGATAGGGCCAATTGAAACAGCGAAAAAGAAACAAAGAAGATCTTGGACCCTATATTAAACACACGAGACGAGACGGAAACTTGATTGATTGATCATGATTGATTGATTGATTGATTGATTGATTGATTGGTTGGTTGGTTGGTTGGTTGGTTGGTTGGTTGGTTGGTTGGTTGGTTGGTTGGTTGGTTGGTTGGTTGGTTGGTTGGTTAAACACGTTGGATAGGGCCAATTGAAACAGCGAAAAAGAAACAAAGAAGATCTTGGACCCTATATTAAACACACGAGACGAGACGGAAACTTGATTGATTGATCATGATTGATTGATTAATTGATTGATTGATTGATTGATTGATTGGTTGGTTGGTTGGTTGGTTGGTTGGTTGGTTGGTTGGTTGGTTGGTTGGTTAAACACGTTGGATAGGGCCAATTGAAACAGCGAAAAAGAAACAAAGAAGATCTTGGACCCTATATTAAACACACGAGACGAGACGGAAACATGATTGATTGATCATGATTGATTGATCATGATTGATTGATTGATTGATTGATTGATTGATTGATTGGTTGGTTGGTTGGTTGGTTGGTTGGTTAAACACGTTGGAAAGGGTCAATTGAAACAGCGAAAAAGAAACAAAGGAGATCTTGAACCCTATATTAAACACATGAGACGGAAACATGATTGATTGATTGATTAATCATGATCATGATTGGTTGATTGATCATGATCATGATTTGTTGATTGATCATGATTGGTTGGTTGGTTGGTTGGTTGGCAAACACACATAAAAATCTTCAAGTCGTGCCCCAAATCACATATGTACATGACCTTGACCTTTGACCTTGTGACCTTTGTCAAGGTCATTGCTTCACAATGTCATTGCAAAAGACCCTATGGGTCAAGGACCTTTTGTTTAAGTGTTTTGCCTAATAATGGCTTTTTATAAACCATCAATGGGGGTTATGTCCCTTACATAATGGTAAAACCAATACAGTCATAATGTAACAAAGTTGCCCCTTGAAGTACTGAACATTTTTCACTGCTTAAATTTTCTGTATCTATAACCATTCAAGAATTATAGGGAAATCAAAGACATATGAAAATCTAAAATATGACCTTGACCTTTGACCTTGACCTAATTTTCTAAGTTAGGACCCAGGGGACTCAAATAAAAACATTCCAGGGTTATACGGTTAACGGTTTATGAGTTAAAAAAACATACCGACAAATTTATTCCGTAAAGGTACATAACTCCTATAAAATTTCATCGAATCGCTTCGATCCAAATTAGCCAAAAATTCCTGAGGATGTAACGAACAATTTGTAAAAAGAATTTTGTCGCTTTCTTATTTTGTTACGAAGGAGATGCACACACATGACAAACAGTGAATAGGGAGATAACTCTTACAAAGAAAATGGTTCGGCTTAGCAGGGTGAAATTTAAAAGCGCATAACCTATACGATACAATATGAAAAAAATCTAAGCGACATATTGCGAAACAAACATTTATCGCAAGAACAAAATTTGGCGGAAGAAAAAAAAAAAAAATAATAATAAATATAAATCAATTGCTTTTTTAAAGCAATTGTAGGGGGTCTTTCCCCCTTTAAAATTAATTGAATTTGGGGGGGGGGGGGGGGTTTGTTTGTTTGTTTGTTTGTTTGTTTCTGTATGGGGTCTATATTATTGTTACCGGAGAAGTTTCATCTTTAGTTTGGAAAGTTTTTCTTTTATTTTAGGTACAGCGCGCGCGCCACATCACGTGACACGGGTTTATAATAACGAAAAGATAGTCTTTTTATTCCTTTTTAGGTGGGGACTTTGAACAGACAACATGTATAGAGACGGAATGCACACAATGTAATTTCTTTTGTCATTGTAGGAAATTGACATTTTGATGACAGTTCACAAACAGTGCATGATTTGGATTTATTTGATCCGGTGTAACTTTAAAACACATTTATTGATTATTTTCTGATAATGTACATTTTTCAGCACCTGTTTGTAACACAGATTAGTATTTCAATCTCGGAGCGGACATTTTATTGTAGGCTTTTACTGAAATTTACGGACCTAGCAAGCAATTTTTACGGCATTGCAATTTTTTTTCTCTAGGAAAAGCTTTGAGAGATATCTGCACCAAATTTTTTTACAAACTTTTAGTACATGTATGCCCTGCTGACTGCAAATTTTGAGGTCGATTGTATTTGTAGTTTCAGAGTACATGTGGATTTTTTTTTCAGAAGTGACGCAAGAACAATATTAAATTTCAATTTTTCATGAAACATGATTGATTGATCATGATCATGATTGATTGATTGATTTATTGATTAGTTGGTTGGTTGGTAAAACACGTTGGATAGGGCCAATTCAAACAGCGAAAAAGAAACAAAAAAGATCTTGGACCCTATATTAAACACACGAGACGGAAACATGATTGATTGATTGGTTGGTTGGTTGGTTGGTTGGTTGGTTGGTTAAACACGTTGGATAGGGCCAATTGAAACAGCGAAAAAGAAACAAAGAAGATCTTGGACCCTATATTAAACACACGAGACGAGACGGAAACTTGATTGATTGATCATGATTGATTGATTAATTGATTGATTGATTGATTGATTGATTGGTTGGTTGGTTGGTTGGTTGGTTGGTTGGTTGGTTGGTTGGTTGGTTGGTTAAACACGTTGGATAGGGCCAATTGAAACAGCGAAAAAGAAACAAAGAAGATCTTGGACCCTATATTAAACACACGAGACGAGACGGAAACATGATTGATTGATCATGATTGATTGATCATGATTGATTGATTGATTGATTGATTGATTGATTGATTGGTTGGTTGGTTGGTTGGTTGGTTGGTTAAACACGTTGGAAAGGGTCAATTGAAACAGCGAAAAAGAAACAAAGGAGATCTTGAACCCTATATTAAACACATGAGACGGAAACATGATTGATTGATTGATTAATCATGATCATGATTGGTTGATTGATCATGATCATGATTTGTTGATTGATCATGATTGGTTGGTTGGTTGGTTGGTTGGCAAACACACATAAAAATCTTCAAGTCGTGCCCCAAATCACATATGTACATGACCTTGACCTTTGACCTTGTGACCTTTGTCAAGGTCATTGCTTCACAATGTCATTGCAAAAGACCCTATGGGTCAAGGACCTTTTGTTTAAGTGTTTTGCCTAATAATGGCTTTTTATAAACCATCAATGGGGGTTATGTCCCTTACATAATGGTAAAACCAATACAGTCATAATGTAACAAAGTTGCCCCTTGAAGTACTGAACATTTTTCACTGCTTAAATTTTCTGTATCTATAACCATTCAAGAATTATAGGGAAATCAAAGACATATGAAAATCTAAAATATGACCTTGACCTTTGACCTTGACCTAATTTTCTAAGTTAGGACCCAGGGGACTCAAATAAAAACATTCCAGGGTTATACGGTTAACGGTTTATGAGTTAAAAAAACATACCGACAAATTTATTCCGTAAAGGTACATAACTCCTATAAAATTTCATCGAATCGCTTCGATCCAAATTAGCCAAAAATTCCTGAGGATGTAACGAACAATTTGTAAAAAGAATTTTGTCGCTTTCTTATTTTGTTACGAAGGAGATGCACACACATGACAAACAGTGAATAGGGAGATAACTCTTACAAAGAAAATGGTTCGGCTTAGCAGGGTGAAATTTAAAAGCGCATAACCTATACGATACAATATGAAAAAAATCTAAGCGACATATTGCGAAACAAACATTTATCGCAAGAACAAAATTTGGCGGAAGAAAAAAAAAAAAAAATAATAATAAATATAAATCAATTGCTTTTTTAAAGCAATTGTAGGGGGTCTTTCCCCCTTTAAAATTAATTGAATTTGGGGGGGGGGGGGGGTTTGTTTGTTTGTTTGTTTGTTTGTTTCTGTATGGGGTCTATATTATTGTTACCGGAGAAGTTTCATCTTTAGTTTGGAAAGTTTTTCTTTTATTTTAGGTACAGCGCGCGCGCCACATCACGTGACACGGGTTTATAATAACGAAAAGATAGTCTTTTTATTCCTTTTTAGGTGGGGACTTTGAACAGACAACATGTATAGAGACGGAATGCACACAATGTAATTTCTTTTGTCATTGTAGGAAATTGACATTTTGATGACAGTTCACAAACAGTGCATGATTTGGATTTATTTGATCCGGTGTAACTTTAAAACACATTTATTGATTATTTTCTGATAATGTACATTTTTCAGCACCTGTTTGTAACACAGATTAGTATTTCAATCTCGGAGCGGACATTTTATTGTAGGCTTTTACTGAAATTTACGGACCTAGCAAGCAATTTTTACGGCATTGCAATTTTTTTTCTCTAGGAAAAGCTTTGAGAGATATCTGCACCAAATTTTTTTACAAACTTTTAGTACATGTATGCCCTGCTGACTGCAAATTTTGAGGTCGATTGTATTTGTAGTTTCAGAGTACATGTGGATTTTTTTTTCAGAAGTGACGCAAGAACAATATTAAATTTCAATTTTTCATGAAACATGATTGATTGATCATGATCATGATTGATTGATTGATTTATTGATTAGTTGGTTGGTTGGTAAAACACGTTGGATAGGGCCAATTCAAACAGCGAAAAAGAAACAAAAAAGATCTTGGACCCTATATTAAACACACGAGACGGAAACATGATTGATTGATTGGTTGGTTGGTTGGTTGGTTGGTTGGTTGGTTAAACACGTTGGATAGGGCCAATTGAAACAGCGAAAAAGAAACAAAGAAGATCTTGGACCCTATATTAAACACACGAGACGAGACGGAAACTTGATTGATTGATCATGATTGATTGATTGATTGATTGATTGATTGATTGGTTGGTTGGTTGGTTGGTTGGTTGGTTGGTTGGTTGGTTGGTTGGTTGGTTGGTTGGTTGGTTGGTTGGTTAAACACGTTGGATAGGGCCAATTGAAACAGCGAAAAAGAAACAAAGAAGATCTTGGACCCTATATTAAACACACGAGACGAGACGGAAACTTGATTGATTGATCATGATTGATTGATTAATTGATTGATTGATTGATTGATTGATTGGTTGGTTGGTTGGTTGGTTGGTTGGTTGGTTGGTTGGTTGGTTGGTTGGTTAAACACGTTGGATAGGGCCAATTGAAACAGCGAAAAAGAAACAAAGAAGATCTTGGACCCTATATTAAACACACGAGACGAGACGGAAACATGATTGATTGATCATGATTGATTGATCATGATTGATTGATTGATTGATTGATTGATTGATTGATTGGTTGGTTGGTTGGTTGGTTGGTTGGTTAAACACGTTGGAAAGGGTCAATTGAAACAGCGAAAAAGAAACAAAGGAGATCTTGAACCCTATATTAAACACATGAGACGGAAACATGATTGATTGATTGATTAATCATGATCATGATTGGTTGATTGATCATGATCATGATTTGTTGATTGATCATGATTGGTTGGTTGGTTGGTTGGTTGGCAAACACACATAAAAATCTTCAAGTCGTGCCCCAAATCACATATGTACATGACCTTGACCTTTGACCTTGTGACCTTTGTCAAGGTCATTGCTTCACAATGTCATTGCAAAAGACCCTATGGGTCAAGGACCTTTTGTTTAAGTGTTTTGCCTAATAATGGCTTTTTATAAACCATCAATGGGGGTTATGTCCCTTACATAATGGTAAAACCAATACAGTCATAATGTAACAAAGTTGCCCCTTGAAGTACTGAACATTTTTCACTGCTTAAATTTTCTGTATCTATAACCATTCAAGAATTATAGGGAAATCAAAGACATATGAAAATCTAAAATATGACCTTGACCTTTGACCTTGACCTAATTTTCTAAGTTAGGACCCAGGGGACTCAAATAAAAACATTCCAGGGTTATACGGTTAACGGTTTATGAGTTAAAAAAACATACCGACAAATTTATTCCGTAAAGGTACATAACTCCTATAAAATTTCATCGAATCGCTTCGATCCAAATTAGCCAAAAATTCCTGAGGATGTAACGAACAATTTGTAAAAAGAATTTTGTCCGCTTTCTTATTTTGTTACGAAGGAGATGCACACACATGACAAACAGTGAATAGGGAGATAACTCTTACAAAGAAAATGGTTCGGCTTAGCAGGGTGAAATTTAAAAGCGCATAACCTATACGATACAATATGAAAAAAATCTAAGCGACATATTGCGAAACAAACATTTATCGCAAGAACAAAATTTGGCGGAAGAAAAAAAAAAAAAAATAATAATAAATATAAATCAATTGCTTTTTTAAAGCAATTGTAGGGGGTCTTTCCCCCTTTAAAATTAATTGAATTTGGGGGGGGGGGGGGGGGTTTGTTTGTTTGTTTGTTTGTTTGTTTCTGTATGGGGTCTATATTATTGTTACCGGAGAAGTTTCATCTTTAGTTTGGAAAGTTTTTCTTTTATTTTAGGTACAGCGCGCGCGCCACATCACGTGACACGGGTTTATAATAACGAAAAGATAGTCTTTTTATTCCTTTTTAGGTGGGGACTTTGAACAGACAACATGTATAGAGACGGAATGCACACAATGTAATTTCTTTTGTCATTGTAGGAAATTGACATTTTGATGACAGTTCACAAACAGTGCATGATTTGGATTTATTTGATCCGGTGTAACTTTAAAACACATTTATTGATTATTTTCTGATAATGTACATTTTTCAGCACCTGTTTGTAACACAGATTAGTATTTCAATCTCGGAGCGGACATTTTATTGTAGGCTTTTACTGAAATTTACGGACCTAGCAAGCAATTTTTACGGGCATTGCAATTTTTTTTCTCTAGGAAAAGCTTTGAGAGATATCTGCACCAAATTTTTTTACAAACTTTTAGTACATGTATGCCCTGCTGACTGCAAATTTTGAGGTCGATTGTATTTGTAGTTTCAGAGTACATGTGGATTTTTTTTTCAGAAGTGACGCAAGAACAATATTAAATTTCAATTTTTCATGAAACATGATTGATTGATCATGATCATGATTGATTGATTGATTTATTGATTAGTTGGTTGGTTGGTAAAACACGTTGGATAGGGCCAATTCAAACAGCGAAAAAGAAACAAAAAAGATCTTGGACCCTATATTAAACACACGAGACGGAAACATGATTGATTGATTGGTTGGTTGGTTGGTTGGTTGGTTGGTTGGTTAAACACGTTGGATAGGGCCAATTGAAACAGCGAAAAAGAAACAAAGAAGATCTTGGACCCTATATTAAACACACGAGACGAGACGGAAACTTGATTGATTGATCATGATTGATTGATTAATTGATTGATTGATTGATTGATTGATTGGTTGGTTGGTTGGTTGGTTGGTTGGTTGGTTGGTTGGTTGGTTGGTTGGTTAAACACGTTGGATAGGGCCAATTGAAACAGCGAAAAAGAAACAAAGAAGATCTTGGACCCTATATTAAACACACGAGACGAGACGGAAACATGATTGATTGATCATGATTGATTGATCATGATTGATTGATTGATTGATTGATTGATTGATTGATTGGTTGGTTGGTTGGTTGGTTGGTTGGTTAAACACGTTGGAAAGGGTCAATTGAAACAGCGAAAAAGAAACAAAGGAGATCTTGAACCCTATATTAAACACATGAGACGGAAACATGATTGATTGATTGATTAATCATGATCATGATTGGTTGATTGATCATGATCATGATTTGTTGATTGATCATGATTGGTTGGTTGGTTGGTTGGTTGGCAAACACACATAAAAATCTTCAAGTCGTGCCCCAAATCACATATGTACATGACCTTGACCTTTGACCTTGTGACCTTTGTCAAGGTCATTGCTTCACAATGTCATTGCAAAAGACCCTATGGGTCAAGGACCTTTTGTTTAAGTGTTTTGCCTAATAATGGCTTTTTATAAACCATCAATGGGGGTTATGTCCCTTACATAATGGTAAAACCAATACAGTCATAATGTAACAAAGTTGCCCCTTGAAGTACTGAACATTTTTCACTGCTTAAATTTTCTGTATCTATAACCATTCAAGAATTATAGGGAAATCAAAGACATATGAAAATCTAAAATATGACCTTGACCTTTGACCTTGACCTAATTTTCTAAGTTAGGACCCAGGGGACTCAAATAAAAACATTCCAGGGTTATACGGTTAACGGTTTATGAGTTAAAAAAACATACCGACAAATTTATTCCGTAAAGGTACATAACTCCTATAAAATTTCATCGAATCGCTTCGATCCAAATTAGCCAAAAATTCCTGAGGATGTAACGAACAATTTGTAAAAAGAATTTTGTCGCTTTCTTATTTTGTTACGAAGGAGATGCACACACATGACAAACAGTGAATAGGGAGATAACTCTTACAAAGAAAATGGTTCGGCTTAGCAGGGTGAAATTTAAAAGCGCATAA